>NW_027266297.1:66200245-66315245 GCF_022045235.1 Haliotis cracherodii
ATAATAACACATAATAGCAAATGATCACGATTAACCAAATTCAACACAACTAACATGATAGCATGGTTAATATTAAAAAAACCGTAAAAAACGTTCATAGGTATGAATAAACGCTGTACATTAAATGTGATTTGGAGTTATCGGACCGCCTCCGTGGTCTAGTGGTAGAGCGTCCGACCGGACAGCGGAAGGTCCGGGGTTCGATCCCCGGCCGCGTCATACCAAAAAACGTTAAAAATAGTACTTGTTACCCTGTCTGGCGCTCGGCATTAAAGGGCTAACACAAGGACTGGTCGGCTCGGAGTCAGTATACTGTGTCTGAGTGGGGTATTCATGTTAAACTGCGGCATGGTATCTCAGTGAGCTAGCACTATAAATTGGCATCAGTCCGGACTAGTACCAGCAGCCACACACGTACATGCACGTCGCTATATAAGTGCAATAATTCTTGGACGCGACGTTAAACCCCATTTCACCTCACCTCAACTGGAGTTATCGATGTAAGTTTCATTGTCAGCATTTATTCACATGGTATAATTCATTGATAAGCACCATTTATGTACAAATTGTATTGAAAGTTAAAAATTTATCCACCCTTCATGATCTGTACAATAAGGTTTAATAGAGAACTGCTTATATCACCAAAATAATGAACATATTGCATTGAACGCAACTGGCAGCTTATGCACTCGATGGATATTGATCCTGTTAAGCGCGTTTGCTTACATGATGTCCGGATTTAGTCTGAGATTCCCATCTCCGAACCCGCTGTGAACTTTCATTCCGACGTGAAGTAACAATAAGTTTTCGTATATCAAATTCCCCCGCCGCTGTGAAAAAAAGAGCCCCGGTGTGATAACAAAAAGTTACAACTTCCTTTGCACACTCATGCAATAAATAGAGGATATTTCATGTGTCGAGTGAAATATCATATATCTCTCATCGAGTGACGGCGGAAAGGAGATATTTTCTCGAGTGGCTTACGAGTCACTCGATAAGAGAAACATGATATTTCACGAGACACAAGGAATATCCTATTTATTATATACTTTGCGTGCAGTTATCTACCGGAATATTAAAATATTTCATCACAAATGTAAAACCTCAAAACGTTAATTCTCGCTACCTTTCACATGGGGACGGTTCACCATCCCTTGTATTTGCGATTTAAAAAGTAGTTTCGTGTTTGCGAATCTTAAAAAATATAAACAAAGTATCCAAAAATATTTAGGGTCACGAAAATTCTTTATCATACATTTAGATATGATTATATACAAAATCAACAAAACATATTCTTGAAAACTTGGAGACCGCTGTTGGAAGCAAAAGAATACACGCTGGTCAAGAAACAAAAATGGCGCTTTGCGAAACGAGCAGTCTCGATTGACGAGTTAAATGAGAAATGTACAATTTATAATGAAAGATTTTCGAGAGAATAACAAACGGCAAAGAAGGGATATTAATTCCATTAAAGACCATCTGTCATTATTTTGCTTTGTTGAATGTGGAACTAACGTAAAAAGGACATCAACAGTTTGTGTACGGGCTTGACATTTACGCAGAAGGGAGACAATATAAGGGGAGGTAAATCTTGTATAACAATAGTTCCGTCAACGTGTTACTGCAGTGAAATATCAAGTGTTATGTTCACTGCAATGAAAATATCACTTTCCCCAACTTCAGAAAAATCAGTCCTTCACACTGAAGTCTATAATAAAACCAGTTGAGATTGATCTTTCTTCAGCTATGTTTATTAAATATTCTCTACTGAAGCAAAGTAACTCGATCTACGTCACAAATAAATTATTAAAGACTGATAGCAAAACTTTAAAATGTTATAGAATAAGTTACACAACATCAGTTTATTTTGTTTTAAAAAACAGCAACTTTTTTTCATCATATTTCGTCCGCCCTCTCTTTTGCTGGTTAAGGTTGTAGATGAGAAACACGATATGGATGGCCTTAAACGAAATTTATCAATACGATGCACTGCCCTACTTATCACTACACACGCACAGTATGAACAAAATATGTATTCAAGGAACTCTGGAATATGTGGCAGAACGAAACGGTGTGACTTGTCACTCAGTAACCCGTCTCCTGTACCCTGTCACTTGTACCTTACAGAGGCGACACCCAACTCATCCTTCCTCCCTCGTCGTCCGTCTTCTCTTCCGGGCTCCTCTCCTCGCTTGTCTTGTCTGTTTCACTAGGCAGCAAGGGCATCGTTTCACAGACCACGTCACAGACGTCGGGGAGAGAGGCCGCATCTCCACTTCTTTGTTGAAGCTGACGTGCCCAGTGATGGGGAACATTTTCATACAGGACATCTTCTTCATCACTGTCAATGGATGAAATGTCCATATTGACCCTAAAATCAAAATCAGCTGTACAGTACAATATTTTGCATTTAATTCACTTACTCACTAACTCACTCACTCAAGCACTTACGCACTCACTCAAGCACTCACTCACTCACTCACTCACTCACTCACTCACTCACTCACCTGTGCGTATTATTAAGCCGGTTCCAGCATGTCTCACACTGGATGTGTACTGGTTCCATGGGACGAGTGAAGGTCTGTTCACATTGCAAGGCATCCAGGAGAATGCTGTGTATGAATATATACTGCTCCTGAAAATACATCACACAAACTCAAACTTTCGAAATTTAATAAACAGAAAAAGTTGAAGAGTTGTACTTCAGGAATACAACATGCATATTGATCCCAAACCGATATTAATAGTGTCAGGACAACGTAAAACACATGGTCAACATTTGATAATGTCCTCAATGACAGCAATTTAACCAAAGTCCTTGTCAGCATTAACATTGGAACATTTTTAGACCGTTTGTTTTCTGTTAGAAGTAACGTAATAATATTAGTCACTTTATAACGATCGTGGAGACTAAACAGTTCTGCTGAATTTCTGCACACTTGGGTCAACATATTTTGAGGAGGAAAAATAGGAAGAAAAACACCGTCTGCCGTTGACCTGACCCTGTGGAAGGGCGTCACAGCAATGTGTGCCGCATGCATAACCATTGGTCACCTTCCACCTCTGGTTGTACCAACAGTGTCACAGGCGAGAAGGCTTGTGTAACGTATATGGTCAAAGGGTTCCCGTGATATTATTCGAACGGTGTGTTGTGGTTTTAAACGTGAATAAAAACGTGAAACACTCTTGATACCTCTTCCTTGTTTCACAAAGAACATTGCATGCGAAGGATTTTTATTCCGAATTAGGGGGTACGGGTGACCCAGTCGTCAAAGGCGCCGCGATTCGATGTGCAAAGTTGCGTCCCTTGGACATGCCAGAAACCTATGATTGTGGGTTCGAATCCCGGTTCGCCCCGATTATGTTTCTAGGTTTGTCAGCACCATACCCGTGCTCGTGGGTTTCACCGAAGTGGTAAACGTCTGAGACCTGCATCACTTCGGGCTTTCCTCCCACATTAAGCTGACACGACGTGATATTACTGGAATAATGTTAAAAGCGGCGTTAAACCCAACTCACTCACTCACTCACTCACTTATTCCGAATTACCTTCTCTGATAAGGGATTAACACCTGCAGATGCTGTTTGTTTGTTTGTCTGTTGTTTAAGGCAGACTATATGTCATAAGTTCGCAGGACTTTCAGTCAGACATTTTAGTAATCTTTTAGTAATAAACTAACTTTTGTCTGAACCATTTTCATCCTCTTCCTACGGAAGTGTTGCACACAGTTGTAGACACAGACTCGGCCCTCGCTCCTCGCCTGGTCCAGTAAGTAGTCCAACGCTAAGAAAGTCCCAGTCCGTCCAACACCTGCACTGCATAGGGCAAGAAACACAATGAATACTTTGATTGGCATTTAGAAGTTGGGAGAGCATGAATACATGACACTTTTTAATGGAAAGCAACTTATTTTATTGTTTGTGCGACATTTCAGAGCTCCTTCTTGCTTCACCATTCACCTGATAAAGGAGCAAGAAGTAGCTCTGAGACGTCTAACAAAGATTAAAATAAGTTGCTTTCATTAAAAAATGTCATGTATTCAACGCAATCAATTGCTTCAGCAAAAACCGAACCTGCATATTCGTCAAATCCATTACTGTGTGAAAAGTGTGGATCGTACATATTGATAACAAAAGTCAATGCCATATTCCATTTGACAGAAGAACTATTCCAAATATATTAATTCAAGAACTTTGAATCATTGCAAGTGACCAATTCTGACGACAGATGTGAGCATATGCTGCCGCTACACAAGTTAAGGGCAATGTCATCGTTAACGATTAAGTTGTGTTTGTCTACTAATAAGATACATACGTTTTTCTTATTGTACGTGAAATAGATATTTGGAATAAATATCTGTTACCTGCAGTGAACCACTAATGGCCCTGACAGTGGTAGTGCCGTGTCCTTCACTACTTTGTGGAAGTGTAATAGTGCTGTAGTGTCCCTGGGAACCCCGTGGTCGGGCCACTGGGTGAAATGGAACTGTTTGATCACTCTTGTCTCTGTACCTTCCTGTAAGGACATAAAACAGCAACGCTTCAACCGGTGCAGAGAGCTCACTTGCATTACATCGCTATCTGCGGGTCCATAGGTTGTAGGTATAATTTGTACTATATGGCTAGTGAGTGGAGGGTGTAGCTATCCCGCCTACTATAGGACCATGGGGTGGAGGGTGTTACTATCCCGCTTACTATAGGACCAGGGGGTGGAGGGTGCAGCTATCCCGCCTTCTATAGGACCAGGGTGTGGAGGGTGTAGCTATCCCGCCTACTATAGGACCAGGGGGTGGAGGGTGTTGCTATCCCGCCTACTATAGGACCAGGGGTTGGAGGGTCTAGGTAACCTAACCACTATAGAACCAGGGGATGGAGGGTGTAGCTATCCCGCCTACTATAAGACCAGGGGGTGGAGGGTGTAGCTATCCCGCCTACTATAGGACCAGGGGTTGTAGGGTGTAGCTATCCCGCCTACTATAGGACCAGGGGGTGGAGGGTGTTGCTATCCCGCCAACTATAGGACCAGGGGGTGGAGGGTGTAGCTATCCCGCCTACGATAGGACCAGGGGGTGGAGGGTCTAGGTTACCTAACCACTATAGAACCAGGGGATGGAGGGTGTTGTTATCCCGCCTACTATAGGACCAGGGGGTTGGATGGTCTAGGTAACCTAACCACTATAGAACCAGGGGATGGAGGGTCTAAGTAACCTAACCACTATGTGACCAGGGGGTGAAGCGCGTAGATAACCCAACGATTACATCGCCAGGGTGTAGAGTTTGTAGGTAACCCAATTGCTATATGGCCAGTGGATGGAAGGTGTAGGTAACCCAACGAGTATATGGCCAGGGATTGGAGGTCGAAGCTGCCCGAACGACTATATGGCAGATAGTCAGAATCAGAGGGTGTAGGTCACCTGTCATCCAGATTGCCAGGGATCGGATGGCGGAGGTCAGCTACCTCCCAATAGGCCACGGAGCGGAGGGTGTAGGTCACCTATCTCCCAGAAGGTCAGGTGTCCAGGGAGCTCAGAAAATAGGTCACCCAACCCCCATATGGCCAGAAACCTTCCAAAAGGTCACCTGCGTTCATAAAGGCCACGCGGCGGAGGGTGTGAGTCACCTAACTTCTAGGTGTTCAGGGAGCGGAGGGTGTAGGTCAACTTACTTCCAGATCGCCATTGAGTGGAGGGTGTAGGTCGCCTACCTTCTAGGTGTTCAGGGAGCGGGGGATGTGGGCCACCTAACTTCCAGATGGCCAGGAAGCGGACGGGTGTTTCAGGTCACCTACCTTCCAGATCGCCATTGAGCGGAGGGTGTAGGTCTCGTAGACTTCCTCTTTCGCGCACTGAACACTTATACTGCCGTACATCGTGGACTCAGAGCTGCAGAATGGCCAGTACCCGTAGCACTTAAACTGAGAGAATGCATGATATATTTATATATAGGGTTATTAATGTAGTAGTACTATTATTTGCTCATGATCCCTAATGTGATGACATCATGGCGAGTAAAGATTTTTGAATCGGCAGTTCAAAATATATTTGTACATGAACGTCGACGATATCATCACTTCATGGTCGGAGACATCTTGATTATTATTATTTTTACAAGAAGCTGACATAATGTATTCTGACCTTCCCCGACTCCATGAGGTTAGTAACCATGACAATCTTGGCGGTGTTCAGCTGCCATATCATCCTCCAGAAGTCGTTCTTTGTGTGTTCCAAGGGCCCTGTAGAAAGGTTTTCAAGGCTATCTATAGCAAATACGTTGCATGTCATTCCATGGCATTTGATTGGTTAACCAATCTGTCCTGTCCTTATGTTTTAATTCACCCAAAAAATAATTAAATCACGCCCACTGGCGGGCTTTTGATTCTTGATTGGCTGATAATGGAATTAGGTGGGCTTGTGTTGCATTTTTGCGCTAAATGATGTCACCGATTATGTACTTTTGGTTTTTGTGTTAATGGTGAAATAAGCAGTCTGTCAAGTTATTATTGTTGACGTATTTATTCAAATGAATTGACTTAAATATGTTTTAGCGTTTGTGGAGTTAGAAACGTTAAAACCTGTTAACACGTTTATATGAGGCCATAAACGCAAGAAATATTGAAATGAATTCGTAACTATATCCATATAAAAGCGAAAAAAGAATTCCCGTAATGATAAGAGTTCGTTGTTCTGTTCCGATTGACATGAGTAATGGCATAGTCATATTGAACTAAGAAGCCATTTGAATGTCGACTTAGTAGGATAGACACGAGTATGTCCATTGGCAGTATTATGATATGTGTGGAGATGACGAAGAAAGTAGTTTACCAAACCCATGAAAGTCTCCACGTACCTTGGGTTGCAACATAGCGGGTCTGGTCCATGTATCCCTGTGGGGGATAAAATCTCCATGAGTAACTGTGTAACTCACAATACATTATTAAGCGAGTTTTGTTGAGCTGTTAGCATTATTCCAGTAATATCAGACCGCCCCCGTGGTCCAGTGGTAGAGCGTCCGCCCGGAGAGCGGAAGGTCCGGGGTTCGGTCCCCGACCACGTCATACCATAAGATGTTAAAAGATGGTACTTGCTGTTACCCTGTCTGGCGCTCGACATTAAGGGGCTAAAACAAGGACTGGTCGGCTCGGAGTCAGTATACTGTGTCTGAGTAGGGTATTCATGTTAAACTGTGGCATGGTATCTCAGTGGGCTATCACTATAAACTTTAAAGCCAATTTCTCCTCATTTCACCCCTAGTAACGCTTGGGGACACGGGTGGCCCAGTCTTCTAAGACGCCGCGATTCGCTGTGTAGAGTTGCGTCCCTTGAACACGCCAGAAACCTATGATTATGGGTTCGAATCCCGGTTCGCCCCGATTATGTTTCTAGGTTTGTCAGCACTATACACGTGCTCGTGGGCTTTCCTCCCACATTAAGCTGACACGCCGTGATATAACTGGAATAATGTTAAAAGCGGCGTTAAGCCGAACTCACTCATTCCAGTAACACGTGGGTGAGATGAGGGGAAATTTGGTTTAAAGTTGTGTCCAAGATTATTGCACTTATATGGCCACGTGCATGCGCGTGTCTGCTTGTACTAGTCAGCACTGATGCCGATTTATAGAGCTAGCTCACTGAGATGCCGTGCCACAGTTTAACATAATTACCCCATTCAGACACAGTATACTGACTCCGAGCCGAGCAGTCCATGTTTTAGTCCCTTAATGAGTAATGTCGAGCGCCAGACAGAACCAACCTAAATTCTTCATAACTTACATCTATGTAGGAGGCGTTGATGTAGTCGCTGTCATCTTCATTTTCAATCTCAAGGGGCACTCGTGTAGCATCAACTGTAAATACCAAAAATAACATCTGATGTCGTTTTTGTGGCAGGATTGAACTGTTTCTCTGCAATAACGACGATAACAATAGCAGCTGGTGGGACACGCATGTGTAACAAGCAAATGGGACATGCATTTTATCAGATATCTATCCGCCATGTCTGTTTGATGCTACTGTTAAGGAACACGTGACATGGAGACTATTTCGAAAATAGGGTGATAAAGCTGAACAACATCAGAGAAAAGTACTCCGTGTGAATCTGTATGTTTTAGATATGATTAAACCTCGAAATTGAATGTGAAGTTGAAAACGTCAACGCCAGAGACCAGTCTCGATTATCCACCAAAACAGTCTCAATTTGGCGCAGAGGTGATGTGAGGTGAGGTGAGGTGAGGTGAGGTGAGGTGAAATGGGGTTTAACGTCGCGTCCAAGATTATTACACTTATATAGCGACGTGCATGTACGTGTGTGTGTTTGTGTGGCTGCTTGTACTAGTCCGGACTGATGCCGATTTATAGTGCTAGCTCACTGAGATACCATGCCGCAGTTTAACATAAATACCCCACTCAGACAAAGTATACTGACACTGAGCCGACCAGCCTTTTAGCCCCTTAATGCCGAGCGCCAGACAGGGTAACAACAAGTACCATCTTTTAGCGTATTTTGGTATGACGTGGCCGGGGATCGAACCCCGGACCTTCCGCTCTCAGAGGTCCGATTTGGCGCAGAAGCCCAAACAGTGAATATATAATTATGGATCGCTGAAAAAATGGTGATGACACCTGGAGTTCGCGAAAAGGCTCAGCAATTCATAGATATCCATAAACTCCAATTTCGAACATTTACTCAAAGTGAGGTTCCATAACGAACCGCAAAATTCTACCTATCTAAGATTGATTAAAGTAAGTATAAATTTCTTTTGAAAAATGACTCTTGATAAAAGAGTACAGCAGGATATATAATTACATACATGGCAGGATATCTTTGTATCTGTTCTTCCCTTCGTTTTCGTCCAAGGAGGCACAATCTACTGGTTTTATATTTGAAGAAGGCAGTTTCTAAAACAGAAACATAATAGCTTGTAGTGTTTACAGCCGCAGAGAGCAATATGTCATGGAGAAAAATGCTTGAATATTGACTTGGCAAAAGTTGGTCGGGTTTGAGACTCCCCGATCTATATATTAGGGAGTTCCATGTGCAGGTATGTACCTTAAGGTCCTAGGTGCCGTTGTACAACACAACCTTAACGCTACGACTGTCGTAAGTCTATGATATGGTATGGGAGTAACGATCACCTTAGCGCTAAGATCGCTTCGTACAACGGCACCCGGGTGTGTGGTTCGAATCGCACATCCATCCTATGTTAAGATCCCTTGCTGATAAACATATTTGCACCAAGGACGTAAGCCTCCAAATTTTAGCAACGTTAACCACAGACAACCCACTCGCCAAATGGCAACACATTATTTTTTATCGTACGGTTGAGTGAGTGAGTAAGTTGGATTTAACGTCGCTTTTAACAATATTCCAGTTATATCACGGCGTGTCAGCTCAATGTGGGAGGAAAGCCCGAAGTGATGCAGGTCTCAGGCGTTTACCACTTCGGTGAAACAAACGAGCTGGTATGGTGCTGACAAACCTAGAAACATAATCGGGGCGAACCGGGATTCGAACCAACAATCATAGGTTTCTGGCGTGCCCAAGGGAAGCAGATCTGCGGCAATTAGACGACTGGGCCCCCCGTGCCCCCCGTACGGTTGATGATATTCAGAACCTTGAAATATACCTACTTTAAACTCCCCCTCCATGACCTCCTTCGACGTGTCCCCGTTCAGCTCATCACACATGTCCCCGCCTAGTGTATAGACTGGAAGATGGACATATAATTATTATGTACGGAATGCACACTTAGGTTGCATGTATACATTCGTTTGCAGAATTTCCGTCTTATCCTAATGTTAAGTCTCGTTATGTGTCTTACATTTTCCGGTCACGAAGACATGCAGATTAACATGTATGTAACTTCGAAAACAGTAAAAACCCATAGCATGCAGTAAAATCCCAGTTACATGACACCTGTCATCTCCCCGGGGCAAGGGCGTTAACTGACTTTTAAAGTACAGTTTCTAACCTTGCCGATCTAGGCTGGAATTCCGGAGTTACATTTTGGCTGCATTAACGAGTCTATGCATGGTCCAATCAAAATCGCGTAACGAACTAGTCACATGTTTCGTAAACAACATAGATTTCAACATACAGATTTCGGTCGACTGCAGGATTTGCAAAGCATGTGTACTGTCGACTGGGCGTCGACAGATATTTTGCAAATCTTTTCATGTTCGTAATAAAAGTGCTCGAGTGATCTGATGCACTTCGCGGGGTAAGACCCGTTTTATTACAATATAGATATTGTTTATCGATCAGATCGTCTTGATTGGGCGCCGCCATTTTGTTTGATGCCAAGGCAAGTGATACGAGAGGGAATCTGATTGGTCAATAGGAGGGACGTAGAAGTGACATAACTCAGGAGAATGGACACATGTCACACTGTCCTGTCCAAATATGAAGCCAGGGAAGTCGATGTAAGTGATATGCCATGATGAAACTTCACATGAAAAAGGCATAGCTCTGAATTATATTCCACATGCACATACATGGAACTACGTATATAACGAACACGCTTATAACGAACTGACGGATATAACGAACTTACTTTTTGTCCCGACTTTTTGCTGTAGTTATGCTGTATATATGCGTGTAAAGAACTACGGTTATTACAAACTAAAATTTGAGTTTGTTATAACCGTAGTTTAATGTATTTTGTTCAATTGGACCTCGAACATGGTGGGAAATTAAATTTTGCACAAATTGTTTTATTAGATACATTTTATACCTTTGGTGACAAGATCCTTTGATTGGGTCAAAATAAGGTATACGGAACTCTCAAAAGTCATACTTACACCATATTGATTAGTTTAGATCGATTGTCTATTGGCTATATTCCTACCCGAACACGATGTGTAAGTTGGATTAGGAGTTCCGTTTTGGTTCTGCTGTCTTCCTTTGCGTCGCCTTTGTTTGAAAAAAAAGGCACGTGGTATTATTATACATGTCGTGAAATCCGCAAGATGGGCGTAGATGATAAATAAACAAGACAACGTAAAGCGTGATCCCTTCTTCGTTGCGGGGTGGGTCCTGTTGAACGTGACACGCATCGGGCTGACGATAAAAGTTCCATAAATGGTTTCAGGGACCAACATGGAAAGACATACCCTTAATAACATGTTCCCTACTTTATGTCGCCTTGACGGTAAACGGTCATTCGCCACCACTCGCCCTTTTCCGTATCCTTCAAGAAGACTCATCCCTCTATCGATGAATATAATGTGCGAAAATACGACAAACCAATCAGTATCCGCGTATGATTTCAAGTTCTTCGTCAAAGAATCCCCCAGAAATAATTTTTGATTTTACATATGTCTTGCATCTAAAAATATACCCATGACACAGTTAAATGTGTTCAATCATACTGTATAACTCCGCATGTCCAGATGTGCTTTAAATTGCATCTGAAATATATATAATATATGGGGAAATATATGTGAACCAATAAGCAACGAGTTGACAATTGTTTTAGGTATGCCCGTTTGCGCTGAGACGGAACCCGGTCGCAAAAATGGCCATGAGAGGGGAACGAGTCGCTATTCGGATTGTCCCGGAATAACACGAGTTGGTCACGAATGGGTGATCGGTAAAGCATCCAATAAGGCTTTTATTAATGTTATTCTGCTTATGGACGTGGTATTCTTTAACTGGAGTCTCGGAGTATACACGAATACAATGAACTGCGCACCTTCTGTACACGATGACAACGAGGATGAGGATGGCGATGGCGGCAAGTACAACAAACGTGGCTCCAGCTTTGGCTCCTGTGGCTGAAACAAACGTGTTCATTACATACCGGTTAGATGGTCATGATCAAGTCACAGAATACATGCACAAATATATCTCGTATATATTGGCCTCTCGCTAACACCTGTGGCTGTCTGCTGGTCATTTAAACAGTGATTCAGTATCTAAATATATTGACTCAAACGCTTTGGAAGACAATGGCAAAATAAATTTGTGTGTGTCTGCGTATGTGTGTGTGTCTGCGTTTGTGTTTGTCTACCTGTGTATGTCTGCGTTTGTCTGTGTATGTGTATTTCTGCATCTGTGTGTATGTGTGAATATATGTATGTATCTGCGTTTGTGTGTATGTGTGAGCATGTGTGTGTCTGCGTCTGTGTAAGTGTGTACATGTGTCTGCGTCTGTGTGGTTGTTACATTGTATATGCAAGTAATACTATTAAATGTTAATCGTTTGGGCTATCGCATTTAGTTTGAACATATTCCTTTAACATCTTCCCGAGGCCAGGGAGCTAACTGACTATAAAAGTCAAGTTCCTATCCTCGCCCAACTTGCTGGATTTTCGTGAATTTCGTGAAATTCGTGACTCGATCGGCTATTACGAGTTCTGTCCCTTGTATTTCCCTCCTATTGTCCAATCCGAGTCCAAATCTTATATCACTTCAAACAAAATGGCGGCTCCCAGTCAAGACCATCTGATCGATAGCCAAGATCTATAGTGTAACTAAACAAGTCCTACCTCACAAATTACTTGAGCACCTTGATAATAAACATGACAAGATTTGGAAAATATCGATCGTAGCGTCACCAGTGGCTATTACGAGTTATGTCCGTTCTATGTCCCTCCTAATGACAATAAAATTCCACCTCTCGTATCATTTGCATTTGCTTCAAACAAAATGGCGGCGCCCAGTCAAGGCGATCTGTTCAAAAGCTATATTGTGATCAAACGGGTTTTACTTCGCGAAGTGCATCAAATCTCGTGAGCACCTGGATTAGAAACATGAAAATATTTGGAAAGTATTTACGACGAGTTGGCGGTACACAGCGTTAAATGCAGTCGACTTTACGGAGAAATCAGTGGATTCGATTGTTGTGTATGTAGCGGCCATAAAAATGAACGTCGAAATGAACCTCAAGCCAATGTCAAGCTGAAATCTCATGACAGTTGACAGGTGTCATTATGACCGACCGAACCCCACTCCATATTGTGCAATGAAGGATCACTGGTCTGTTGTGTATGTAGCGGCCATACAATTTTGGAGTCCCGTGGTGGGATTCGAAGCACTGACCTTCTGATCAGAGGTCGGACGCCTTGTCCACATGACCAAAGAGGTTAACCCCGTCAGCAAGCTGACAAGGTAAGGATGTCATCTGTGGGACGACTCCACGCCCTGCTACATACTCCCTCGTCAACGGAAGGCACGTACTGATGCTTATTTTGCTCAAATTTAATATGAACATGCTCAGCCCCACGTTGGGCTCCAATGTAGCGGCCATAAAATTTCCGAGTCCCGTGATGGGGTTCGAACCACGGACCTTCTGATCCGAGGTCGGATGCCTTGTCCACATGACCAAAGAGGTTAACCCCGCCAGCAAGCTGACAAGGTAAGGATGTCATCTGTGGGACGACTCCACGCCCTACTACATGTACAACAATGTCATATGAATTTAATTGTAAAGTTGGGACGCTGGCATTCTTTCTAATCATCGAACTGCCAGTCAATGTCTTGAGTCTGTATCCCGACACAATGCATCCCTGTAGCCCGACCATCACTGTCACGAAACATCTCTGTAACCCGACTGTGACTGTCACGATACATCCCTGTAACCCGACTATCACTGTCATAATACATCCTTGTAACCCGACTAAAACTATGACAATACATCCCTGTAACCCGACTATTACTGTCACGATACAGCTCTGTAACCCGACTGTGATTGTCACAATACATCCCTGTAACCCGACTGTGACTGTCACAATACATCCATGTAACCCGACCATCACTGTCACAATACATCCCTGTAACCCGACCATCACTGTCACAATACATGCGTGTAACCCGACTGTGACTGTCACGATACATCCATGTAACCCGACTATCACTGTCACAATACATCCCTGTAACCCGACTATCACTGTCACAATGCATCCCTGTAACCCGACCATCACTGTCAAAATACATCCCTGTAACCCGACTATCACTGTCACGATACATCCCTGTAACCCGACCATCACTGTCACAATACATCCCTGTAACCCGACCATCACTGTCACGATACATCCCTGTAACCCGACCATCACTGTCACAATACATTCGTGTAACCCGACTATCACTGTCACGATACATCCCTGTAACCCGACCATCACTGTCACAATACATCCCTGTAACCCGACTATCACTGTCACAATGCACCCCTGTAACCCGACCATCACTGTCACAATACATCCCTGTAACCCGACTATCACTGTCACGATACATCCCTGTAACCCGACCATCACTGTCACAATACATCCCTGTAACCCGACCATCACTGTCACGATACATCCCTGTAACCCGACCATCACTGTCACAATACATCCGTGTAACCCGACTATCACTGTCACGATACATTCCTGTAACCCAACCATCACTGTCACAATACATCCATGTAACCCGACTGTGACTGTAACGATACATCCATGTAACCCGACTGTGAGTGTCACAATACATCCCTGTAACCCGACTGTGACTGTCACGATACATCCATGTAACCCGACTATCACTGTCACAATACATCCCTGTAACCCGACCATCACTGTCACAATGCATCCCTGTAACCCGACTATAACTGTCACAATACATCCATGTAACCCGACCATCACTGTCACAATACATGCGTGTAACCCGACTGTGACTGTCACGATACATCCATGTAACCCGACTATCACTGTCACAATACATCCCTGTAACCCGACTATCACTGTCACAATGCATCCCTGTAACCCGACCATCACTGTCAAAATACATCCCTGTAACCCGACTATCACTGTCACGATACATCCCTGTAACCCGACCATCACTGTCACAATACATCCCTGTAACCCGACCATCACTGTCACGATACATCCCTGTAACCCGACCATCACTGTCACAATACATCCGTGTAACCCGACTATCACTGTCACGATACATCCATGTAACCCGACTGTGACTGTTACAATATATTTCTGTAACTCAACTTAAAATGCCACAATACATCCCTGTTACCCGGCTATATCTGGCACAATACATCCCTGTGAACCGACCATAACTGTCATAATACATCCCTGTAACCCGACTTTACATCTCACAATACATCCCTGTAACCCGACTTTACATCTCACAATACATCCATGTAACCCGGCTGTAACTGTCACCATACATCTCTGTAACCCGACTTTACATCTCACAATACATCCATGTTACCCGGCTGTAACTGTCACAATACATCTCTGTAACCCGAGTTTACATCTCACAATACATCCCTATAACCCGACTTTACATCTCACAATACATCCATGTAACCCGGCTGTAACTGTCACAATACATCTCTGTAACCCGAGTTTACATCTCACAATACATCCATGTTACCCAGCTGTAACTGTCACAATACATCTCTGTAACCCGACTTTACATCTCACAATACATCTCTGTAACCCGACTTTACATCTCACAATACATCCTTGTAACCCGGCTGTAACTGTCATAATACATCCCTGTAACCGACCATAACTGTTACAATACATCCATGTGAACCGACCATAACTGTCATAATACATCCCTGTAACCCGACTTTACATCTCACAATACATCCCTGTAACCCGACTTTACATCTCACGATACATCCATGTAACCCGGCTGTAACTGTCACCATACATCTCTGTAACCCAACTTTACATCTCACAATACATCCATGTTACCCGGCTGTAACTGTCACAATACATCTCTGTAACCCGACTTTACATTTCACAATACATCTCTGTAACCCGACTTTACATCTCACAATACATCCTTGTAACCCGGCTGTAACTGTCATAATACATCCCTGTAACCGGCCATAACTGTCACAACTCACCCGGCTCTCATCACATTCACAGTATGCACTTCTGTCACAAAACGTCCCCGTAACGCCCTCCTCAACAACTCCTCAATAACACCCTGTACCCACCGACACCCGTCACAATGCGCCCCACCCGCCAACCACCCTCGCCAGTAACCCCCGTGTGAACCGCCTGATGCCGTCACACTTGTTGTGAATATGTAGCTCATTCATAGAAACAGCGGTAATTATACGTATGATGCACAGAAGTGTACTACCAACTACAATAAGCTAAAATGATAACATTCATATTAGCGATTACTACGAAAGCCCGTTAGGACCATATTGGTATTTTATTATTTTCTCTTTTAAAAGCCGTAATTACGCCTTTTCAAAACTCGTAATTACGAGAATAAAGTCGTCATTATGAAAACAAAAGTCGTAATTACGATTTTTTTCTGGTAATTACGACTTTTAAAAGAGAAAAAAAAGAAAATGCTAATATAGTCGTAATGGGCTTTCGTAGATTACAACTTACCACTTGACGCCCCCGTGTCTTTATCACATCCCACGCTACAGTTGCAGGGACAGAGAACATCGCACTTGTCCCCTGTGTAACCTGGCTCACAGCTGCCACAGTACTCCCCCCTGTAACCTGGCTCACAGCTGTCACACTCCCCGTGTCTTTGTCACATCCATCCCCACAGTTGGGGGAACAGGTAACATCACACTTGTCCCCTGTGTAACCTGGCTCACAGCTGTCACACTCCCCCGTGTCTTTATCACATCCATCTGTACAGTTGGGGGAACAAGGTGTTCTACAGTGTGGACCGTAATACCGGGGATTCTGACACGGTCCTGTACAACCATCAACATAACGTTTACACTGTGTACAGGCTGTAGGACAGTTCACGCCACAGTTATCTCCCTTCTTGCCGGCCACACATCCCTCTGTACACACAACACGGGAGTTGTCCATCTGACAGCGAGAGTTGAGACAGGTGTCTGGACAGTCATGTTCACACTGTTTACCATAGAACCTGGAGTCCAGACACTGGAGACACTTCCCAGATGACGTCACATTGACACAGCGAGGTAGACACGCACCGTCAACACAGGTCACGTTGTTACCATCACAGTTGCTGCATGGTATGCTTGTTGCGGATGCTGTGATATAAATTGGTAGAACAATCATAGATACACATATACATTGTTAAAAATAATGTAACACATTTCTTAATACAACAAAATACATTCAAAGTAACTGTTATCGCCCTTTGGACAATGCACACTTTCTACACTTATCAAATCTGTTGTTTCTGATATCTTACTAAATGTTAAAGATAAACAGAGCAGTTACTCTTGTCGAGATACAATGCCGGGGAAAAGAAAATATTCACTTGAAAACTGGATTCAATCTAAAATTTACAAACGTTACTAGGCTGAACACAGACACTTGCTGTGAAACAATCACTGATACGATGTGACCGCCTCCGTGGTTTAATGGTAGAGCGTCCGCAGCGGAAGGTCCGGGGATGGAACCCCAGCAGCGTCATACCAAAAGACGTTAAAAGATAGTACTTGGCGCTCGGCATTAAGGGGCTAAAACAAGGACTGGTCGGCTCGGAGTCAGTAGTGGGGTATTCATGTTAAACTGTGGCATGGTATCTCAGTGTGCTGGCACTATAAATCGGCATCAGTCCGGACTAGTACAAGCAGACACACACACACACATACATACACGTGCATGCACGTCGCTTTATAAGTGCAATAATCATGGACGCGACGTTAAACCCCATTTCACCTCACCTCACCTGATGCAATGTATGCAGTATGGCCTCTGATGCCTGTATCAAATACATCACCATCGAATAACCATTTCTTGTTTGTATAATTATTGCCACCCTAAAACCCACATTAGTGTATACTTGCTTTTGCTGGCCAGCTAATTTCAAGTACAGTAGGGACGGTTGGGTAGCCTAGTGGTTCAAGTGTTCGCTCGTCACGCCGAAGACCCAGGTTCGAATCCCGATATGGGTACAATGTGTGAAGCCCATTTCTGGTGTCCCCGCCGTGATATTGCTGGACTTTTGCTAAAAGCAGCGTAAAACCATATTCACGCACTCACTCAAGTACAGTATATTACTTTATTAAACCTTACTGCATAGGACCCTTGGACCAATCAGGATGATTACAGCGGACAAGGTAGAGAGCCACGTGACCTGCATTCTATCCCAATGGACACGGCGTTGACCTGGATGATAAACAATACAGGGATGGTCCATGTACGGCCTTGTCTCCACAGCAGCTTATACACTGTATGCTGGAGAGGGGAGGGGTACAGGCGTCAGGTTACCTGCAACAGAGTCACACAGTCAAGTGTATCGGTGCTTTCCTATGGGAAACCTAATACAGATTTGGGCGGTGTTTATAGATTGACGACTGGCCCATAACTAAGAAAACGTACCATCTTGTCTGCTTGTGCCAAGTCTGTAACGCAATAAAATGACCAGTGTGTATGTAGTGTCTTTGAAGGCTGGTCAATAGTTCTAACAAAACCAACAATTGTGAAAGTGTTTTCGAACCCACATTGTCGCACAGCAGCCTTTGCAAGTCGAGAGGTGTGAGAAGAGGCATTGTCATGAAGTAGTAGAACTCCAGCAGTCAGCATCTCTCGTAGATTTTCTTTAATATAATCTCTCAGGCGATGAGCCAAATCAGCCTAGTAGGCACCGGTAATCGTCTTTTGACTTTCTAAGTAATCAACAAGGATCACACCATTTGCATCCCAGAATACAGTAGCCATAACCTTCACTGATCTTGAAGACTTTAGTTTCTTTGGTGCCGGAGAAGTAGGATGGTGCTCTTCCATAGATTGACGTTTTGACTCGGGTTCGAATTGGTAAACCCATGTTTCATCACTCGTTACTAATCTTTATTTGAATTTGACAAAATCCAATAGGCTCTAAATTGTCTCTCGTAATGTCAGTTCTTTTTGCCTCAAGATCAGAATTTTGAAACTTTGTCACCCAACGAGTAGATATCTTATTCTTCTGTAAATGTTCATGAATATTAGTTTTCAGTGGATCTATGGTTTAGACCTGTGTCTTCCTTAAGTTAAGCAATTGTAATACGTCTATCTGACAGCATATGTTTTCTATCTCCTTGATTGAATCTTCATGGATGGAAGTTGAGGGACGAGACCTGGGATCATTATCAAGGCTTGTTCTCCCAGCCTTAAACATAACGCTCAACAGTTGGATAGCTAGGACACGTATCCTCATACACTTGTGACTTGCAGTCATGAATTTCTTAGGGAGTACTTTTCTCTAAAGTCAAAAACTTGACAGCTCCGTACTCGTTCTTTTCCATTTCTGTGTCCAATTGGAGCCCTACCACGTTCAACTTGGTGTCACATATACAAAGGGCCACAAGAGACCAAATACACTTGCAATGAACTACCCAAACAATGTACTACATTAACTAGCCCACCTTGGATATGGCCCATAATAAAGTTTGTTTAACTCTTTGACGAGCCCTCGTATGGGGATCGAACCCTGGCCGGCTTGATGAGCGAACACTCTACCGCTGGGTTACTCAAACAAGGAAGTACCTTTACCATGGCACGTACACATCATTGCAATGATACAAGTATTAACCACAGCAAAGCATTCAAACATCCACATGTTAAGCAGGGAACACAAATGGGTTAGTCATACCAGGAAAATTCAAATATCCGTCCGCCTCATACAAACGCTTGTAGGGCATATCATCAGAAAAGAGCTACCCCGGCTAGGATTTCCGAGTATTATCTAATTAGTTATAAAATGCATATTCTCGTTCATTGCAAGCAACAAGGCAACATTTGAAATATTTGAGCGTGAACTATAAGATTTAGATACAACCGTTTATTCATAAAACTGGTGACACTTTATGATATTTGATATGACCGATATTTCATTTTTTTATTCAATGGTAACACTTAAGGTGAATTTTGTGTTATGTGCGCTTGTTGTTGATTTACGTTATTTTATTAAACTTGTATACATCGTTCGGCCTAATGTAACCGATGTTGCTTACTATAGGTATATATGAAGAGATGGGTATTCAGCCGTCCCCGTGGTTGTCACTGGTCCTTTCGGGGTAATTTACGAAAAATTGATAACCCCTGAAAACATCCCAAATGCTATAATTTGTACGTTGTTTATCTGAGTTTTGTCCGTCTGCTTTGTGGAACGACGTTATAATATGGATACACTTTCTGGGTTGAATTTCTATTGTACTCCGCAGTAGTTATATACTCATAAAACCACCGACAACCCATTACCCGCAGTTTTCCTTCAATAAGACTCACGTCTCTATTTATGAAGTGACCGACTCCGTGGTCTAGTGGTAGAGCGTCCACCAGGAGAGCGGAAGGTCCGGGGTTCGATCATCGGCTGTGTTATACCAATAGACGTTTAAAGATGGTACTTGTTGTTACCCTGCCTGGCGCTCGGCATAAAGGGGCTAAAACAAGGACTGTCGGCTCTACTGACTTGGTTGATGCATGTCATCGTATCCCATTTGCGTGGATCGATCCTCATGGTGTCAATGACTGGATTGTCTGCTACAGACTCGATTATTTCCAGACCGCCGTCATAGACCGTATTAATATGGAATATTGCTGAGTGTGGCGTTAAACAACAAAGAAACACAACATGAGTCCCATAGAAGGACATTTCAAAAGAAATATCTGAGGCAGAAGGCGACCTCTTAAACACTTAAGCAACACCCGGCCGCGTTATATCAAAAGACGTTAAAAGATGTACTTGGCTAAAACAAGGACTGTCGACTCGGAGTCAGTATACTGTGTCTGAGTGGGATATTCATGTTAAACTGTGGCATGGTATCTCAGTGAGCTAGCACTATAAATCGGCATCAGTCCGGACTAGTAAAAGCAGCCACACACACACACACGTGCATGCACGTCGCTATAGAAGTGCAATAATCTTGGACATTATGAAGTATGTCGGCATTGACACTGACTGTCACCACCTTGACAGCATATGTTCAGACGGTGGCATATCTCAAATCGAGAAAAATCATTTGGCTTCTGTTGTTTGAAGCGACCAAACCCATCCCATAATCAGTGACAATATCTGCTGAAATCAGAGTCTATTGACACCGACTTTTCACAAGCTCGTGTTTATGTTTGTTTGTTTGTTGTTTAACGACACACTCAGCAATATTCCAGCTATATGACCGCGGTCTGTAATTAATCGAATCTGGACCAGACATTCCAGTGATTGACATCATGAGCATCGATCCGCGTAATACGGATACGATGACATGCATCAACCAAGTCAGCGAGCCTGACCACCCGATCCCGTTAGTCGACAAGCATAATCACCTTTTACGGCAAGCATGGGTTGCTGAAGACCTATCACTGGTTTACGTGTGTATGAATTGCTAAATGTGACGATATCATAAAGCCATGAGCAAATGTCCATGTATGAAACAAAGATGGAGCACTACCTTCATCAGCTTCAGCAGTAGAGACGTGAACTACGAGTACCTTGTGACTGCTTCATCTGTAACAGAGCCAGCGTTTCACCTTCCGTGCATACATTCCCGAGGACTAGTCATCTTTGTCCAAAATACAGTATTTAGCTGTAATGATAGTTTCCCCTTCTGCATTTGACAGCATTATGATGCGGAAATATTGACCATGCATTAGCTTGACGAACAGAAGTTTGTGTTGTAAAGGTTTTCACAGCTTTTATGATGCTGAGGGTGCATCCTTTATTGGGCATGAAATGAGCTACTTCCCTGTAACAAAGGTGTCAAAGACTTTAGAAACCGATTACCATTGCAAAGGAATTCAGTGGCAGAAAAGTTTCCCTGTATCTCATGTTTGTAGTGAGAGCTGAAAGCTGAGGATCGGGTTGTCAGAATGTGTGTCCTGGTTGATGGTGGCCCTCGTAACCCGCGCCTTATGTAGCTACACACAATGTGTGTCCTGGTTGATGGTGGCCCTCGTAACCCGCACCTTATGTAGCTACACACAATGTGTGTCCTGGTTGACGGTGTCTCATCGGAACCCGTGCTTTGTGTAGCTACACACAATATGTGTCCTGGTTGATGGTGGCCCTCGAAACCCGCGCCTTATGTAGCTACACACAATGTGTGTCCTGGTTGATGGTGCCAACCGTAGCCCGCGCCTTATGTAGTTACACACAATGTGTGTCCTGGTTGATGGTGGCCCTCGTAACCCGCGTCTTATGTAGCTACACACAATGTGTGTCCTGGTTGATGGTGGCTCTTGTAACCCGCGTCTTATATAGCTACACACAATGTGTGTCCTGGTTGATGGTGGCCCTCGTAACCCGCGTCTTATTAAGCTACACACAATGTGTGTCCTGGTTGATGGTGGCCCTCGTAACCCGCGCCTTATGTAGCTACACACAATGTGTGTCCTGGTTGATGGTGGCCCTCGTAACCCGCGCCTTATGTAGCTACACACAATGTGTGTCCTGGTTGATGGTGTCTCATCGGAACCTGCGCCTTATTAAGCTACACACAATGTGTGCCCTGGTTGATGGTGGCCCTCGTAACCCGCGCCTTATGTAGCTACACACAATGTGTGTCCTGTTGACGGTGTCTCATCGGAACCCACGCCTTATGTAGCTACACGCAATGTGTGTCCTGGTGTGTCCACGGGTGGCCCAGTCGTCTAAGGAGCCGCGATTCGCTTTGCAGAGTTGCGTCCCTTGGGCACGCCAGAAACCTTTGATTGTGGGTTCGAATCCCGGTTCGGGCTTTCCTCCAACATTAAGCTGACACGCCGTGCTATATCTGGAATAATGTTAAACGCGGCGTTAAACCAAACTCACTCACTCACTCACTCACTCACTCACTCACTCACTCACTAACTCACTCACTAACTCACTCACTCACTAATTAAGACGTCGCAACAGTTGCTTCTCTTTGTGAAAATCAGTCACAATACCGGAAGGTTTCACAAGTTACCTAAAGGGACCTAATTTTACAATCAAGTTACAGAAAAGGGTATCATCAGTCGGATATTCTTAATCTTCTTAATAGGACATTATATTATAATTACATTAAAACATAGTAGTTTTTATTATTCCATACATTTTTACCTCCTCAATACTGGTTATTCGTCGTTAGCATTACTTCCCTAGAATTGTCATACAATCCTATGAATATAAATGATAATTTATTGTGTGCCGGGTTGTTGAATATGATGGTTCCCTGTTCACATTTGAATACAGTAGTTTAATCTCTCTTTGTTGTTCGCTCGCTCGGGCCATATTTCCTTCCCTATCAATTTTCAGATATTTAATTCGATTTTGACTTTGGGAGCATCCTTCCCTTTTCCGCTTTGCAAAAAACGCGAATTAAGTCCCTTTCATTAAAAAAAACAAAAAAACAACCCCCCCTCAAAAAAAAAAAAAAAAAAAATATTACAAAAATGAAAAGAAAAAAGAACTTTGATGCGAGGCATCAACACATCAGCAACAAATTATCATGTCTTTATAAAACTGGCAAACAATTAAATCTGTAACGAAATATTTAAAAGTACTTAAAAGTATATGAACAATACTGATTACAATTCATTCCCTGTTTTACATATTACACCAGCTGTTGCCAGAACGATGCCCTTACATGCCTCACACCCTGAATTTGAAACAGCGAGGGAGGGAACGTGTATCCCTGTCGTCGACCCTGTTCGTTTCGCTGTGTGGAGTTGAGTCCATTTGGCGTGTCTGAAGTTTAAGATTGTGGGTTCGAATCCCAGATTCGCCCTGATTATGATTCTTGGTTCCTAAAGAGTTTCGCAAAAGTGGTATAAACCTGAGGCCTGCATCCATTCGGACTTCCCTCCAACATTAAACTAACAGTGGCGGTGGGGTAGCCTAGTGGTTAAAGCGTTCGCTCGTCACGCCGAAGGCCCGGGTTCGAATGACCACATAGGTACACTGTGTGAAGCCCATTTCTGGTGTCCCCCGCCGTGATATTGCTGGAATATTGCTAAAAGCGGCGTAAAACCATACTCACTCACTCATTAAACTAATGTTGTAGCCATTATAGGTGCATATGTGTCCCAGATAACATAATGACACAGGCTAGGGTGTGAGGTCTGATTATTTATTCTGTCGTGATAAACCTTCACCCTGGAACAATGAATACAATAATAAACATACAATTATATCTAGTACATCAAAACTGAAGCAGATTAATTAATAATCTACTACACTTATAAGCTATACATGTTATATCATTTATAACATTTCACAATTATAAGCTTAGATATGTAAGTTTAATGGATTTACACATTTAATATAAATATGGTACAATAAATATTATATTATGTTACAATGCAAGCAATATATAAGTATACATATATATATACCCGGTGAATCCCACTGGGGTGTATTTGGGTGGTCACAATCCCTTGTAAATAGATTAAATCCCTCGTGAAAACCTGTTCATGATATAAAATACATCATGAAGGTATGTTTATCTACACACATGAACATAACATGTAAACTATTATCAACTTATTAATACACAATACAAGTTACAGAATACACAAATGTCCTAGATTAACACAGACACACATATAGTGAAATGAAATATATCTAGTATACATACACTCACCATGCACACACTAATACTAGTAAATGTGACATGTTTAAATATAATTAAGGATCTATATAGACATTGATTAAACTTAAGTGATTTGCATAATTATACTGGCATGAAATACAATTATAACTTTTAACTACTAACCTTTATATAAGTATATCCTTTCTTCCAGTCCAGTGCACAGTGAAGTAGTAATGCCAAGTGCAGGGTGAAAACAAAGGGGTTTGAAAGTGGGACACAGAGATTTAAAACTAGCCAATCCAGAGGACGCCTGGGCTTACACTCTGATTGACCACCAAGCAGTTGACTGACCAACTAAGTAAAACATGACATTAGAATAGGGCTTTAATGATAATACTTGACTTACAACTATTTAAGTATGCAGCCTGAAATGAGAAATACAATAAATAATTCTTGATTACTGCAATATCTGAAATATACAAAATATCATTATTGACAACATACATAGTAAATTAAAAGCTAATTAATAAAACATGATTGATATATACAGAACTACTATCTACCACACACTTCCCCCCCTGGGACTAAATGATGTCCTCATCATTTGCCTGAGATAAGGTGAAGTAGAGTGTCTTGAACTTGTCCAGGATCACTCGTCAGAATACCACTGAGCATCAATGAAGTGAGGTACTCTGCTCTGGATTTCCAATCAGGTTTTGGTACAGCTGCTGACATCACATATTCACCACTGGTCATCCACTGTGGTTTAGTCCTGGAACGACTGGATGTCCTGGGACATGCTACTGGTGGTGTGACCAATCTCTCTTGAGGTACGCTAACATCTTGTGCTATCCCTGGTTCTGAAGGAAAATTCAGAACTTCAGATGTTTCGTCCTCCTGTGATGTCTGTGCTGTGTCAGATGTATCATTGTTGGAACTATCCACCGCTGAAGATGCACCCACATCCTGCTCCAAATCTAGAGCAACTTCCTGTGACTGGTCCTCTGCATCTTCATCATCCACAGCAGTACTATCTATATCTGCCTCTACCTCAGCTGGCCTATCAACTACATCTGCAGCTGAAACTGACGGTTCGGATGAAGAGATGGGGACAAGTACAAAGTCATCATCTTCACTCTCTGCGGTGGTGTTTTGATCATTATCAGTTGATGCTGTCTCTCTCATAGTAGGTTGCAGACGTGGGCTAGACCTCCTTTTCCGTGGTTTGGGTACAGGAATAGATGTTTCTGGTCTAGGAAGAGAACCAATGGGCAGTAACAGATTCCTATGAAGAGTCTTCTTCCTGCCCCCTCCGTTTTCCTTTTCAACAACATACACTGGTATAGAAGGGTTTGGTTGGCTTGTGACAATGTAAATGTCATCTTCCCACTTGTCAGCTAGTTTGTGACGACCGTCAAAAGCTACTACTTTAACAAGGACACGGTCACCCACATCTAATACAGCTGCTCTTGCACTCTGATCGTAGTAGGACTTCTGCTGGGATTGAGACTCTTTGGCTTGTCTAGTAGCTATCTCATAGGCATTACGCAGCTTTTCCTGAAAGGTCTTGGTGTACTTGAGAATTGATCTCGTGGTGACAGGTTCTATGTCTAGTCCAAAGGCCAGATCTATAGGAAGTCTGGGATGACGACCGAACATGAGATAGAAAGGAGAGTGTCCAGTAGATTCATGTCGTGTGCAGTTGTACGCATGCACTAGTGGTGCAACATGGGTCTTCCAATCCTTCTTGGCTTCAGGTTCAAGTGTTCCAAGCATATTGCACAACGTCCTATTAAACCTCTCGCACATTCCATTACCCATGGGATGATAAGGTGTTGTGGAGGACTTGTCTATCTTTAGAAGCTGACAAAGCTCAGTCATCACCTTGCCCACAAAGTTAGCTCCC
Organism: Haliotis cracherodii; assembly: GCF_022045235.1. Lineage (NCBI taxonomy): Eukaryota > Metazoa > Mollusca > Gastropoda > Lepetellida > Haliotidae > Haliotis > Haliotis cracherodii. Next base: position 66,226,576 of record NW_027266297.1, read on the forward strand.
TTGTCCGAATGAATCCTTTTGGGCAAACCATAATGGACTACAAAGTTGTTGAAGAACAGCTCTGCTGTGGTTCTTGCTGAAGTGTTCTTTGATGGATATGCCTGTGCATAACGAGTAAAATGATCTGTTATCACAAGAACATATTGCTGACCACCTGTAGAGGGTTCCAATGTCAAAAAATCCATGCACACTAGTTCAAGTGGCTGAGATGTTGCGATACTAACCAGAGGTGCACGAATTGAGGTGGAGGACTTGCGCTTCATGCATCTGCCACAAGATTGTATGTGAATCTCAACATCCTTGGTCATACCAGGCCAGTAGAACCTTTCCTTGAGGAGAGAAACTGTCCTGTCTCTGCCTGGGTGTCCTATATTTTCGTGAAGACTTCGTAAAGCTGCTGCTCGACACCGTGAAGGGAGAACAAGTCGCTTCTGTTCAGTTCCATGCTGTTGAACAACACGGTAGAGAACATCCTTCTGGATTTTGAAGTGGTCGTAGTTCTTCAACAATATTGTCATCTCTGAGTTCCCTATATATGACCTTCTGTCAGGCTTGATCCTGTTCTCCAGTCCCTCAATGATGGTTGCAAGACAAGGGTCTCTAGCTTGCGCACGTCTCCAATCATTGGCATTCATGTTACACTGATCTTCGTCTACATTGATTTCCTTCTCTCCTGTTACATCTGTGGACATACAGAGACTTTCTACCAAGCTGTTTACATTGATCATTCCACAGATAGCACGAACTGAATCTGCTGTGATTTGATCAACCTCAGTATTGGCTTCTTCAGTGGGCAGCCGGGATAGAGTGTCTGCATCCACGTTCTCTTTTCCTGGTCTATATCTGATGCTAAAGTTGTAGCTTGCCAAGGCTGCCAACCAGCGATGACCCGTAGCATCAAGTCGAGCTGTAGTTAGTACGTATGTGAGCGGATTATTATCTGTCACTACAGTAAAGTCATTACCATACAGGTAGTCGTGGAACTTATCAGAGATAGCCCACTTCAGACACAAGAACTCTAATTTATGTGCTGAGTAATTTCTCTCTGAATGGTTCAAACTCCTACTGGCGTAAGCAATGACCTTTAAGTGACCTTCCTGTTCCTGGTACAGTACTGCACCGAGACCTTGGGTACTGGCATCAGTATGAAGTTCAAAAGGCTTCAAGAAATCAACGTAACCAAGCACTGGCGGTGTTGATAACTTTATCCTCAACTCATTGAAAGCTCGATCCTGCAAAACACCCCATGTCCATTCCTGTTTGGTCAGCTTCTGGGCTCTTGACTTCTTGGAAGCAGTCTTTGGCAGTAGTTCAGATAAAGGCTTTGAAATCTTTGAAAAGTCCTTGACAAATTTTCGATAATAGCCTGCAAACCCCAGGAATTGTCGAACTTGTTCTGGTGTAGTTGGCGTAGGCCATTGACGAATCTTGTCAATCTTCTCAGGATCTGCTTCAATGCCATCAGCTGAAACAATGTACCCGACGTATTTGACCTTTCTCTTGAAAAACTTGCATTTCTTGGGAGCTAGCTTAAGTCCACATTCCTGCAGCCACTGGAACACAAGCTTAAGCCTCTCGACATGCTCCTCATATGTCCTGGAGAAAATGATCAAGTCATCAATATAGATCAGACATATATTCAAGTGCAGACCTTCTAAGCACTTCTCCATCAGTCGTTGATAAGTAGCTGGAGCATTGGATAAGCCAAAAGGCATCCGGTTATACTCGAAAAACCCTAAAGGACCTACTGTAAATGCGGTTCTTTGCTTATGATCTTCCTCCACCTCTACCTGATGGTAGCCGCTCTTCATGTCAAGGACAGAAAAGTAGGTCATACCACCTAAACAGTCAAGCATTTCTTCGATTCTGGGGAGTGCATAGGAATCTTTTATGGTTCGGCGGTTCAGTTGCCTGAAGTCTATACACATCCTGAGTTTTCCATTTTTCTTCTTAGCAAGGACTACATTGGATGCCCATGGGCTGTGTGAGTGTCTTATTACACCTGCAGATAGCAACTCCTGTAAATGACTTCTAACTTCATCAAACATAGCTGGTGGAATACGACGATGTCTCTGCTTAAAGGGCGTGTGGTCATAGAGCTCAATCCGATGCCGAACTTGTGTTGAGTGACCCAAGTCATCATCTGCCTTGGAAAAGATGTCCTTGAATTTGAGTATGGTGTCTAATCCTTCCTCAATCTGATCACGTGTTAGGCCCTCCTTATCCATCTCTATCTGATCAATCAATGTGTCAGAGTCTACGGGACGACCAGGTGGTAGATCTTGAATTGTGACCGGTTGCAGCTCACATAAAATAGCCCGAGTCGGAATGACGACAGCCTTGGTAGTGACATTTGAGATGTGCACTTCAATGGTATCCTGTCCTTGAGGGTTGTATTGGATGATAGTTGGGGCAATGTCAAGATCATGTGGTACTGCAGAACTGATGGTTGGTTGTAGCAATGCACATACCTGAGGATATGCTAACCCTCTGCTCAGTTGACCCTTGATGACTGTGGTGCTATTACTAGGGATTACAACACTTTTATGTTCTGCATTCCTAACCAAAGCAAGTTTCCCATGGTTTCTCTCCAATTCCTTTTCATGTAATACAATACTTCTGAATGCTAAGTACCAGGGGGTATGCAAATTGGCCTTCTGTAAAAACCTATCTCCATTTTGGTTTCGGCATGTTTCAAGAAAATGTGATAACACATTTGTGCCCAGTAAAACTGGCACCTTTGCATTGTATCTGGTGTCAGATACCACAAGAAACAGACAAGATACAGAGTCCTCATTAACACCACCTCCAGGAGTCCTAACTGTAACCTCGATAATTCCCTGATATTGGAGTTGCTCACCACCAGCACATTCAATATCAAGCAACTTATCCAAAGACACTAATGGGATATGAGAAAGATGATTCTCATAAAAAGATTGAGAAAGTATTGATACAGTGGCTCCAGTATCAAGAAGGGCGCACACTGGAATGTCCTCAATGTAAACTTCAACTTCATTAGAAGTTCCTACTAATCCTTGAGGCAGTTGCCTGTGTGTGGGGCGTTGAGAATTGCCTAATGGTAGCCCCTCCCCATAGGCCCGGGCAAGTTTAAAGGGCGCCTCTGATGATCCAATAAGACACGACAACCATAGGCTAAATGGCCTGGATATCCACATCTGTAGCAAATAGGTGTGTTTCCTTGAGGTTGTGTGTTATTCCACTGTGACGTGATACGTCCACCTGTCGGCTGAGACTGCTGTGGGCTGGGGGGCTGATACAGTGGTGCAGCCGCACCCTGTGGGGCATCCCCTGACTGTGCACCCCTCCAAGTAACCTTTTGTCCACACTCTCTACGTCTGGGATCTCTGCCTCTTCCCCTCCATGAACCACTCTGGTGTTGTCTGTCCTCATAGCTTGGTGGATTGGGATGTATAAATGACTGACACTGATATACCTGAGCAGACATCTGTGTCTGTTGTTCTTTCATCTCTGAAATTTCTGCTTTCAATTCTTTCATCATGTCCTTAAGTTCCGAAAGGTCTCTTTCTTTGGCAGTCTCAGTTGTCGAGGCCATCTTCACAGTTGCAGACTTGGGCCTGATCTTGGGTGTGTCTCGTTTCCCATGGTTCAGATCAAACTCAAGTTCCCGGAGGCATAGTCTTAATTCATCAAAATTGGATATAGCATCGTATTTGTATCCAGCTAGACTCTTAAGCGATGAGTGTAGACCATCCCAAAGTCTTGACCTTAGCATATCATCCTGTTCTTCTTGTGAGATGTGCTTTAGTTCAGTAAGCTGGAACAATAACCTCTCCAACCTACAACTCCAGGTTGCCACGTCCTCGTCATCATGCTGACTGGTACTGTAGAACTCTGATAACAAGGAGGAACAACTCCGTAATGTTCCAAAAGCACTCTTAAATTTGGACAACAACTCTGCAATAGTTGCCTTATGACCTAATTTCATGGAAACCAAAGCTGCTTCTCCTTTAAGTGATTTGCGAAGGGCTTGCAATATTACCTCGGGGCTGTATGTCTTACTCTCCATGAGGCAATCCACCTCATATCTCCAAAGATCATACTCTGTATCTTTCCCATGTTCTCCACTGAAGAATGGTAATCTGGGAAAATGCTGGTAAGAAACTGATGTCGGATGGCTATGACTTGTTTGCGGCTTTGAGGTATCAGACGAGTCTTCCATCTTTATAGCAATACCTTCCTCCTGAGACATTCCATGTATCCAATGCTTTAAATCCTCTGGAGTATCATCTTTAGGTGTCATCCCCATCTTTCTAAACAGTTTCACCATGTTACCCAACTCCTCCTTACTGAGTTCCATATTGGACAGAGTGGATATAATCGCGGACAAATGTTCTAAGAAGAGTTTATATTAACAAGTGTCACTAAGACGAAAAAAACTAAAGTGCAATATGGCGCCAGCGCTGTTGTCACCTTTGTGACTAAGTATGTATGTGACGATGAAAGAAGCAAATTGACAAGAATGTGATTATAGCTAGAAAGAAGGCATTATGAGCTGAAAACAAAATGAAGGGCAGTAAAGCAGACTTGATATAACCAAGTGAAGCAGCAAAGTCATCTGAGTTGATCACCTGGAAAAGAATATGAACATGTCTAACTACCAATTAATACTAAAGTATGGGATAGGTGGGTTCAATCACATAAAATGAGTGAGTGAGATCAAAGCAAACTAACCTGGCTTGACGACACTAATGACAATATAAGTGGGACACGACCAGAACCACCTGTTATACCATCTTGGTGCATAGATGTGTGCAAGGTGCCGTGAGTGCAGGGTGATGATAAATATATGTAGTGAGTCAGTCACAGAGTCATTCTGGGTTTATGGATAACATGTTTTGGTTTGGTTAATGCATAATGCCTAAGATGAATGCCTACACACTTTATTAATTAAGCAAGTATTTAAATCTTATCTAAGCATTATGTAAACACAAAGCACACCACTCATACACATCACAATGAAATACCATGCATCACTAATGCATGTGTATCCGGGTACATGTAGTCAACACTAATAAATAAAGAAATACAGTTTACAGTGACCTTCAAGGTCAGTAATGGCACCATGGTTAAATATACAAAAGAAAAAAATGTGTTGCAACACAGGAATAACACTGCAGTATACAATCAGTAACAAAGTATGACAGGGAACACCATTTGAATTTTCAAAGAAATATAAGATGCATCTTCTGTAGAGTATAACACAATTATGACTGTTTGCTGACAATAGAACAAATGCGCATTTGATGAGACAGAGCTAAAGCAATTGCTTCATAGCTAGCTTTGAAAACGAGTCCATGATTGCGTGAATCTTGGTACAAGTTGATAACATTCTGCACCCAAATAGTTCATGATTACCACGTATTCACATGGGTATGCAGTCCATTACTGGATCACTGGGATGGTCACTGAATCACGGGAATTGTCACTCCACCCAACATCAGTCGTCAACAGATCCTCACTGGGGGCTCCATTGTTGTAGCCATTATAGGTGCATATGTGTCCCAGATAACATAATGACACAGGCTAGGGTGTGAGGTCTGATTATTTATTCTGTCGTGATAAACCTTCACCCTGGAACAATGAATACAATAATAAACATACAATTATATCTAGTACATCAAAACTGAAGCAGATTAATTAATAATCTACTACACTTATAAGCTATACATGTTATATCATTTATAACATTTCACAATTATAAGCTTAGATATGTAAGTTTAATGGATTTACACATTTAATATAAATATGGTACAATAAATATTATATTATGTTACAATGCAAGCAATATATAAGTATACATATATATATACCCGGTGAATCCCACTGGGGTGTATTTGGGTGGTCACAATCCCTTGTAAATAGATTAAATCCCTCGTGAAAACCTGTTCATGATATAAAATACATCATGAAGGTATGTTTATCTACACACATGAACATAACATGTAAACTATTATCAACTTATTAATACACAATACAAGTTACAGAATACACAAATGTCCTAGATTAACACAGACACACATATAGTGAAATGAAATATATCTAGTATACATACACTCACCATGCACACACTAATACTAGTAAATGTGACATGTTTAAATATAATTAAGGATCTATATAGACATTGATTAAACTTAAGTGATTTGCATAATTATACTGGCATGAAATACAATTATAACTTTTAACTACTAACCTTTATATAAGTATATCCTTTCTTCCAGTCCAGTGCACAGTGAAGTAGTAATGCCAAGTGCAGGGTGAAAACAAAGGGGTTTGAAAGTGGGACACAGAGATTTAAAACTAGCCAATCCAGAGGACGCCTGGGCTTACACTCTGATTGACCACCAAGCAGTTGACTGACCAACTAAGTAAAACATGACATTAGAATAGGGCTTTAATGATAATACTTGACTTACAACTATTTAAGTATGCAGCCTGAAATGAGAAATACAATAAATAATTCTTGATTACTGCAATATCTGAAATATACAAAATATCATTATTGACAACATACATAGTAAATTAAAAGCTAATTAATAAAACATGATTGATATATACAGAACTACTATCTACCACACTAACATGCCGTGTGTATATATATATATATATATATATATATATATATATATACAGAAACTTACTCACTCATTCATTTATTCCTTATGTAATCTGTATTCATGTCCAACGTTTTTTCTGACAAGCTTATCCTAAAAACAATAATAATCGTAATAGCAGGTAAGCCATATATTTGTTTAAATAGTTTTCGAAACCGACCGACAAAAAAACCAGATATAGACAAAATATGACTTTTGACAAAAAACAGTTAGGTGAAATGAAAACAACACACCTGAGATTTTGTCATTTCTGTTCGTAAGGAATGGTGGATGATACGTATAAAGATCTTTGTTTTAACAAAAAAACAAAAAAACAATAAATTATTAGCCCGTATCGTTACGCAATCATACTTCCGTGATGGCATGAACTACGAGTCTGGTTTTAATTCATCAGTAGCAGTAATCTTCTGGAGATGAAAACTATTGTTACTCTTTTTTTCGAGTACATGCATTGACTTTAAGGCCGAAATGTTTGTATCTTAAGGCTACAAGTTTGCTAAAAGCGGCGTACATTCAACCTCACTCACTCACTCACTCACTCACTCACTCACAGTCGAAAGACCTTTTCTTTCGACTGTGAGTGAGTGAGTGAGTGAGTGAGTGCGTGAGGTTGAATTTACGCCGCTTTTAGCAATTTTGTAGGCTTCACACATTTTTCATGACATTGCTATGGTGAGGCGGTCGGGTAGCCTAGTGGTTAAAGTGTAAGCTTGTCACGCCGAAGACCCGGGCTCAATTTCATTTCTGGTGTCCCCCGCCGTGATATTGCTGGAACACTGCCAAAAGCGGCGTAAAAACATACTCACTCACTCATGTTGCATGGACATCAAAATATTGCGTTTGTTTAAATTTCCCATGGTAGGAAAATAATTTCAGTTGGCCAATTTCATTTCTTCCTGTTTCATCTCTAACTCGCAGTTCTCAGGACACTAATGTTTGAGTGTGGGGGTTACTTTGTTTGTTTGTTTGTTTGTTTGTTGTTTATTGCTGCACTCAACCATATTTCAGCCATATGACGGTGCTCTGTAAATTATCGAGTCTGTACCAGACAATCCAGCTATTGATATGAGCATCGATCTACACCATTGGGATACGATGACATATATCAACCAAGTCAGCGAGCCTGACCATCCGATCCCGTTAGTCGCCTGGTACCACAAGCATAGTCACCTCTTACGACAAGCAAAGGTTGCTGAAGACCCATTCTAACCTGGATCTTTACGGGTCCTGGCGGTTACTGCCTATGTCATTTGAAACAGACACCTTCTCCTTAACCCATTTGTTCTGATGCGTTTTAAACAGTTGCAGTTTCGCCTCTTGTCTTGATTGACAGTTCCTATGAACTTTGTCTGACGTTACTCTCCGTTGATTGACAAATAAGTTAAGTTTAGTTATGTGCATAAATTAAACAATCACCTGATTCATGTCACACCGCAGTACATTGTATTCATACGCCTTGAATGTTTATAAACCTCGTCGTAATTGTCTGTATTTGTAACAACTCAAAGGAATTTTATCAATATAAAAACATAAATTTTATCAGTACAAAAACTCTGGATATGTGTACCCTATTCACACACATGAGTCCCAGGACCCATGAAGATCTGTGGTAGCGTTGGTCTTCAGCAACCCATGCTTGCTGTAAAAGGCGGCTATGCTTGTCGTAAGAAGCGACTAACTGGATCGAGTGGTCAGGCTCGCTGACTTGGCTGAAACATGTCACCCTATCCCAATTGCGTGGATCCTCATGATGTCATTCACTGGATTGTTTGGTACAGACAGCCGTCAAATACATGTAGCTGGAACATTGCTGAGTGCGGCGTTAAACAACAAAGAAACAAAACATGAGTCCCATGGAAAGACAGGTCAAAAGAAATATCTGAGGCAGAAGGCGACCCCTTAAACACTTAAAGCAACATACAACCGCGTCAAATCAAAAGACGTTATAAGGTGGTACTTGTTGTTACCCTGTCTGGCGCTCGGCATAAAGGGGCTAAACAAGGACTGGTCGGCTCGGAGTCAGTATACTGTGTCTGAGTGGGGTATTCATGTTAACTGTGGCATGGTATCTCAGTGTGCTGGCACTATAAATCGGCATCAGTCCGGACTAGTACACGCAGCCACAACAACCTACACACACGTGCATGCAGGTTGCTGTATAAGTGCAATAATCTTGGACGTCGCAAAGAGTTTTATCCAATATACTTTTTGAACACGAGACAGCAGGAAATAGATATCAGCAGCTGACACAATTCGATCTATTTGATCTTCTTTACTCTCGCTTTGAAGTATTTGGGAATAACCACGGACAAAACGGTCATGGATGTCTGATTGGGTAGAGCCGAAAATAAAAGTCTGAACCAATGGTGAAGAAGCTTTTGGAGCTGGCTGTTTGTCAAATGTTATACACATGTATTTGACAGGTACATGAACACCAGGAACAGCAGATGGAACACTAGTATGTTTGCGACTTCGTGTAGTGCGTATCGCCAGTGGAGCCATACTGGGTGGAGGAGAGAAAACACTGTTGGCTGAATCACAAGATCACCAATTTCAAGTTTTACAATGAATCACAAGATCACCAATTTCCAGTTTATTTTATGAATTCAACACCACCTTTTTGGAGCCACGGAATTAAGATATTGGACATAATTCATTTCGGCTCAATCTCGGGTCAACTGTCAAAATTAGCACCACAAATTTAATGTTCACATCAGAAATGATAGTTTCAGTGTGAGTTATGTCTTGATGTTTTTCGGGGTCCTTTTTATACCATGCCGATGTAATGTTCTGCAAATTCTGCATCAGTGGACCTTTCTTCAAAGACAACTGCATTTGAATAATTGCCATTCTCGTCACTATCGCTATCCATATTGAAGCGATTTTCAATAAACAATGAGCTCGCCAAAACAGTCAGCCAAAACTAAAACCAACCACGTCGGGCGAGAAAAGTCCGTGCTACAACGAAAATTTATCACAGTAACAGGGTAAGACACCAGTAAGATCCTGACTGTAATATAAACATATTATTGATATCCTAACCCTATTTCAACCAGAAACGTGGAAATGTAACGATATCTGGCCCTATACAACAAAAACGGCGAGAGCTACTGACAACACGTGCTCGTCTGACCCCGCCGACAATCTGAAGTGTCTTCCCTCTTCGGGAATGACGTTCTATGTGGAGTGACGTCCCTTTGATTAAGATGTCTGGCTTGCCAACATGATCTGCTGTCTGGGGCCAACTAAAGACTTGTAAAATAGAAGGGTACTAAATGTAGGACAGCATGAAAGGTTATTGGTAAAAATACAACTTCAGCGCAAGGTCAATTCATCTGGTTGTGAAATGCCACCGAATCCCACTGTGAATGTCTTTGAATCCCTCTGTATGTGAATGTCATTAAATCTATCTGCCTGTAATTGCCAGCGAATCCCTCTGTAAATGCCACTGAATCCCTCTGTCTGTAAATGTCACTGAATATCCCTCTGTAAATCTCAGGGAATCCCTCTGTCTGTGAATGTTCGTGAATCAATATGTCTGTAAATGCCACTGAATATCCCTCTGTAAATGTACGGGAATCCCTCTGTCTGTGAATGTCACTGAATATCCCTCTGTAAATGTCAGGGAATCCCTCTGTCTGTGAATGTCACTGAATATCCCTGTGTAAACGTCAGGGAATCCCTCTGTCTTTGAATGTCACTGAGTATCCCTCTGTAAATGTCAGGGAATCCCTCTGTCTGTGAATTTCACTGAATATCCCTCTGTAAATGTCAGGGAATCCTTCTGTCTGTGAATGTCACTGAATATCCCTCTGTAAATGTCATGGAATCCCTTTGTCTGTTTATGTCACTGAATCACTCAGTCTGTAAATGTCACTGAATATCCCTCTGTAAATATCAGGGAATCCCTCTGTCTGTAAATGTTCCTGAATCCCTATGTCTGTAAATGTCACTGGATTCCTCTGTACATGTCTTGGAATCCCTCTGTCTGTGAATGTCACTGAATCCCTCTGTCTGTGAATGTCACTGAATATCCCTCTGTAAATGTCAGGGAATCCGTCTCTCTGTAAATGTCACTGAATATCCCTCTGTAAATGTAAGGGAATCCCTCTGTCTGTAAATGTTCCTGAATCCCTATGTCTGTAAATGTCACTGGATTCCTCTGTACATGTCTTGGAATCCCTCTGTCTGTGAATGTCACTGAATCCCTCTGTCTGTAAATGTCACTGAATATCCCTCTGTAAATGTCAGGGAATCCGTCTCTCTGTAAATGTCACTGAATATCCCTCTGTAAATGTTCCTGAATCCCTCTGTCTGTAAATGTTCCTGAATCCCTATGTCTGTAAATGTCACTGGATTCCTCTGTACATGTCTTGGAATCCCTCTGTCTGTGAATGTCACTGAATCCCTCTGTCTGTAAATGTCACTGAATATCCCTCTGTAAATCTCAGGGAATCCCTCTGTCTGTGAATGTCACTGAATCCCTCTGTCTGTTTATGTCACTGAATCTCTCTGTCTGTGAATGTCACTGGATTCCTCTGTACATGTCTTGGAATCACTCTCTCTGTACCTGCCATTACATCCATGTACCTGTGAATTCATTGAATCTCTGTCTGTTAACGTCACTGAATACCTCTGAATCCATCTGTTTTTGGCATTGACTCCTTATTTCTGTAAATTCATTGAATCTCTTTCTGAATCCCACTATCTGTGAATGTTATTGAATCAATATGTATGTAAATGTCGCTGAATCCCTCTGTAAATGTAATTGAATCCCTATACCTGTAAATTCATTGAATCTCTATCTGTGAATTTGACCGAATCCCTCTCTCTGTACATGCCATTGAATCCCTCTATCTGACAATCATTGAAACTGTTTGTGAGAGGGCAACCGGTGTTGATTTGCATTAGGGGAATATCCATCGACTTTATACAACATACAAATAGTGTGACTGTTGACAGTTGAAATGCTATGATTATGGCAAGATCCTTCCACTTCAAGTGTTGGCGTCGATTCGGCTTCATTGCATTAATGCTTCAGAATAGCAGCGATGGGACATCTTTGCATTTACGACATATTAATCAAATTTCAAATTTCAAAGGTGAAATGCAAAATATGAAAAACGCAATACCAACTTCTTACAACATTAAGGATTTATTTCAATATTGAAATTGAAAGTAGAACCAATAATTTAAGATTCCACGTGATAAAAAACATTAATCGTATCATTCATCAAAAGCCATCCACTTGTCGTGATAATTATCCAATTTCTACTTTCCAGTTTATAAACTGTCTGATAGGGCTGCATAAAAATGAATTGGTCATGTATCTGATACATATAAGTATATTGTGTTGAACCCCAAGTATGGTTGAGCGGTAGTTGGACACTGATTTGTATCTCTACGTGACATGTGTTTTTTTTATAAATAGGACAAACCGAGAACAAACACCATGTTGATCAATTGGAAATGGAGAAACTAGATGATCTTATTTATATCCATTAATCTGCCTTGCTCCCTTCAAAACCGTTTCCCTGAAAAAAAAATAACATACATTTAAAGCATGGCTCCTTTGTCTTTCACGATGCTCCAACTAACTGAAACGTTAGTTAAACACCACTTGGCAATGACGGAACTTCTTTTCTTTCCTATCATTACTTTATGCATGCAATTGTGATTTGGCAGCTTTTCGTTCAAAGAAAAGAACAGAAGGAAAGGAAATTACTATTATCTTGATCAGGGCTATGCTTGATCATAATAGACCCAGCAACATGGGTAAGTAATGTTTCGGTGATTGATAAATGTGCTCGAGTTGGTACAAAATAAATAGTTCTAGTTCCCGGGTCATGCATTACATAACCCGAGTTGGCAAAGAGAGGTGCACGTGCGAAAGGGTTCCTGAATATCATTCGAAATACCTTTAACAAAAAAATGTTTTTTAAGCTTTTTAGGTGCTGAATTTGCGGAAATGGTTTTAATAGGTTAGAGCACTTGGACCATGGACCATGATAACAAATCGGACTCTTAACTAACCGTGTTAAGGATTAGACACCAGCGCCCACTTGCACAAAGCGATCTTAGCGCTAAGATGACCGTTACTCCCATACTTTAGCATAGGCTTAATAGTCTTAGCGCTAAGATCGCTTTGTGCAAGTTGGCCCAGGTCCTCGTGCTGTAACAAATCCATATTGCAAGACATCATAGGAGCATAATCAGGTTGATGTGAGTTTAAGTTAAAATGAAGTGCCATTTGTCCTGTAAAGGGTCCAAACATCACACACACACACAACAGTCCTCTCTTTAGGAACTTAAGGTCAACCTTATCCACACAATTTGGATGAAGACGACTGCATTTCGTAGACATAGCAAATGCCTAGTTGGTAGCACGTGTTTACCCAGATCTGTTTCTGCAGTAATAATGACAAAACTAATGAGAAGTTGATGTGGTGCTAATGCTGAACACATGACAGTCCACCGGATCTCTACAATGACGAATACTGTGCAACCACGAACAGATGAGCTGAAATATTTAAGCGTCAGTACGGCTAAAGGTTAAACCATCCACAGATATCTTGTAACCGCTTGTAAAACACTTGTAATAAGTAGATAACGACGAGCATTCTATACCATATTAAGCGACTCTATACAAAACAATGAAAGAATACCCAAATACTAATACCTATTTTAGATTGTCTAACAAGTCCACGCATCAGTACACGCCAGCTGGGTTGTGATGGATGCTGTTCGAGAATGTGGGTTCGACCTGTGACCTTCATATCTTGACCCCAGTGATTTCCACTTGTCCCCTAAATTGAAAAAGGGCCTGCGGGGTTGAAGGTTTGAGGACGACACCAATTGACGGCTGGACTTCTATATATCGGGCATTAATGATTGGAAAACCAGATGCGGCTCAAAACGTTTTGATATCCGCTCGTAAAAGTACTTTGTTTATTAAATAAATCTTAACAAAAATGACGATTGAAAGGTAGCTGGACTTTGGGTTGTATAGATCTATAGTTTTGGACAGTAAGTCTTGAATCTGGATTTTTCCCGTTTTAATAAAACATGAAACGCCTCCACCCTTCTCACTACCGGGGATTGCCTAAAAGTCGGGCCAAGAAAAGTCGGGCCGGGCCGATCCAGCGGGTAATACTAAAAACGGATTGCAGAATAATAAAACGAAACGCGAATAACTAGGCAGATCTTAAGTGTGCACAAAACGTATAGTTTTGCTCATTTAATTGAGTTTGAATAAAAATGCACCTTCAACAATGTAATTAACTGACGATTATGACTACATACCGTGAGTCTCGTAGAAAAGTCAGTGTCTTGACTGTGTGTATTCTTTGATTAGAATGCTTCTCACCGACCTTAGCGTGTGGGGGTGTGATGTCCTGGGCAGGAGGCGACAGTGTTTTGACTACTCTTCTTTCATTAATAAACGTGTTAAGGTAATTAACCTTTACTAATTCGTGTTAAACCAACACAGGATGTTTTCTGGAAGTGGATATTCGCGAATGTCAAAGGACTGACACGACACGTGTTAATAACTGTCCAAGCACTTCTAAAGTTCCTAACACTATTTATATCTAAAGACTAGTATTATATCTAATTATTTACCACTTTATTGTCTCATATTTCAGTAGTTAAAGAAAACACAGGCTCAAAGTGAAGCCTTTTTCACTCTATCTATTCTCAGTCTCTATCAGAAGTGTTTGGCTTGTGTTGGGTCCGACTTGGCCCGGGCTGTCAAAATGCACTTTAAACACACAAATGTATCATCAAATTTCTTTAAATCTATAGACTAGCATTATATCTACCTATATACCACTTTATAGTGTCAAAGTTCACTGCATTTAAAGAAAACAAGGTGCTCAAAGTGAAGCCCTTTTCCCTCTACATTCTTCACATAGTCTCTATCAGAAGTGTTTGGTTTGTGTTGGGTCTGACTTGGCCCGGGCTGTCAAAATGCACTTTAAACACACAAATCTATCTTCAAATATGTTTACATCTATAGATTATTATTAAATCTACCTATATACCACTTTATAATGTCGAGGTACTTCGTATTTAAAGAAATCTGCGCCGTTAAAGTAAAGCATTTTTACTGTATTTTCTTTAAAAAATCCAAGTCAGAAATGTTCGGTCCGACCTGGCCCGGGCTGTTAAAATCAACTTAAACCTCACAGATGTATCATCAAATGGATTCACATCTATAGCTTAGTATTATATCTACCTAAATATCACTTTATAATGTCACAGATGGCTGTACTTAAAGAAAATAAGGTGCTCAAAGTGAAGCCCTTTTTCTCTACATTCTCAACATAGTCTCTATCAGAAGTGTTTGGCATGTGTTGGGTCCGACTTGGCCCGGGCCGTCAAAATCAACTTTAAACACACAGATGTATCATCAAACGTGTTTACATCTATAGATTATTAATAAAACTACCTATATACCACTTTATAATGTCGAGGTACATCGTATTTAAAGAAATCTGCGCAGTTAAAGTGAAGCATTTCTACTGTATTTTCTTTAAAAAATCCAAGTCAGAAATGTTCGGTCCGACCTGGCCCGGGCTGTTAAAATCAACTTAAACCTCACAGATGTATCATCAAATGGATTCACATCTATAGATTAATACTATATCTACCTATACACCACATTATAGTGTCACAGATTTCAGTATTTATAGAAAACAAGGGGCTCAAAGTGAAGCCCTTTTCATCTCTACATTGTCAACATAGTCTCTATCAGAAGTGTTTGGCATGTGTTGGGTCCGACTTGGCCCGGGCCGTCAAAATCAACTTTAAACACACAGATGTATCATCAAACGCGTTTACATCTATAGATTAGTGTTATATCTACCTATACACCACTTTATAATGTCCAGGATGATCGCATTTAAAGAAATCTGCGCAGTTAAAGTGAAGCATTTTTACTGTATTTTCTTTAAAAAATCCAAGTCAGAAATGTTCGGTCCGACTTGGCCCGGGCTGTCAAAATCATCTTAAACCTTACAGATGTATCGTCACATGGATTCACATCTATAGCTTAGCATTATATCTACCTAAATATCACTGTTTAATGTCACAGATGGCTGTACTTAAAGAAAATAAGGTGCTCAAAGTGAAGCCCTTTTCCCATCTACATTCTCAACATAGTCTCTATCAGAAGTGTTTGGCATGTTTTGGGTCTGACTTGGCCCGGGCCGTCAAAATCAACTTTAAACACACAGATGTATCTTCAAATGTGTTTACATCTATAGATTATTGTTATATCTACCTATACACCACTTTATAATGTCCAAGTGTATCGCATTTAAAGAAATCTGCGCAGTTAAAGTAAAGCATTTTTACTGTAGTTTCTTAAGAAAATTTATGTCAGAAGTGTTCGGTCCGACTTGGCCCGGGCGGTCAAAATCATCTTAAACCTTACAGATGTATGGTCACATGGATTCACATCTATAGCTTAGTATTATATCTACCTAAATATCACTTTATAATGTCACAGATGGCTGTACTTAGAGAAAATAAGGTGCTCAAAGTGAAGCCCTTTTCCCCTCTACATTCTCAACATAGTCTCTATCAGAAGTGTTTGGCATGTGTTGGGTCCGACTTAGCCCGGGCGGTCAAAATCTACTTTAAACACACAGATGTATCATCAAACGTGTTTACATCTATAGATTAGTGTTATATCTACCTATACACCACTTTATAATGTCCAAGTGTATCGCATTTAAAGAAATCTGCGCCGTTAAAGTAAAGCATTTTTACTGTAGTTTCTTAAGAAAATTTATGTCAGAAGTGTTCCGTCCGACCTGGCCCGGGCTGTCAAAATCAATCTAAACCTCACAGATGTATCATCAAATGGATTCACATCTATAGATTAGTACTATATCTACCTAAATATCACTTTATAATATCACAGATGGCTGTACTTAAAGAAAACAAGGTGCACATTTGAAGATACATCTGTGTGTTAAACTTGGATTTTGACCGCCCGGGCCAAGTCGGACCCAACACATGCCAAACACTTCTGATAGATAAGTGTTATATCTACCTATATACCACTTGATAATGTCACGGTACATCGTATTTAAAGAAAACAAGGTGCTCAAAACACCCCCTTCTCACTCCGATATCCCAACGAATAATAAACTACCGTAACGAACACCAAATAAGAAACCAAAAACAAAACTGCAAAAACTCCAATGTATTCACTCCAAAACTTAAAATTCCCAAAATAGACACATCACTAGCAAACACAATAAACAAACAAACAGATCCAAATATAGCTAAATCCACCTCACTAGCCTACATACATCAAAACTGGCCAAATTTGTGTCACATATACACAGACGGATCTGCTGATCCGATCACAAATCGCACAGGTTTCGGAGTCCACATAGCCCAACCAACCAAAAATACGCAATCCTACCGGCTCCCTAACAACCAATCCATATTCACTGCAGAGCTCATGGGTATGGCCACAGCCCTCCATAACCAGCACACTAAAAACCATAATAAAATCCTAATACTCACAGACTCGCTAAGTGGACTTCAGGCCCTCAAAAACAAAAACACCAAAAATCGGCCGAAACTAATTAACCAAATAGTCAAAAGTATAAATAACTTAACAGAGGCAGGCAAGGAAATAGTACTTATATGGATCCCAGCCCACGTAGGAATATACGGGAACGAAAACGCCGACCTAGCCGCTAAACAATCACTTAAAATTCCGGAAATAAGCCTAAAGCTACCAATATCCAAAGCAGAGATCAAAAGTATCAACAAACGTAAAATCACCCAAAAATGGCATAACCTCTACCAAAAAACAAACACCCAAATCATAAAAATCCTCAATAAACCCCTTCCCAAACCAAAACTCCTCCACCCCTCCAAAAAAATCGATAGAATAATCACCAAACTCCAAACAGGTCACACCAAACTAAATAATCATCTCCAAAAACTAAAAAAACACGCGAACGGGAAGTGCCCGCACTGCAAACAATTAGAAACAATAGAAAACGCCCTCCTACACTGTACTCACTACAACACCCACCGAACAACACTAAAAACCCAACTAAAAATAAATAAAGCTCTTACCCTAGAGGCAATACTAAACCCCCAAAATAACCTAGAAATATTCAAAGCCCTAGGCATATACCTAACTAAAACAGACCTAATAAACCGAATCTAAATACAACCAAATTAGCAAAAACTAGCATATAATACACCAAACTCACCCCTACACACTCCCTTAGTCCCAACCACACCCCCAAGGCATGTATTCCAAATTTCAAAATTTCAAAAACTTATTTAAGCAACCTCTAAAAGTCCCCACTCAGGTTGCATCCCTCTCGTCTCGTCCAGAACTTCACTAAATGGCCCGACCGGGCCCGTGTGCGAAATACGCTCCAGTCTGAAAGCGCACGTAAAATCTCTTAATATAAGTAAGTAAGTAAGTAAGTAAGTAACTCAAAGTGAAGCATTTTTACTGTATTTTCTTAAGAAAATCTATGTCAGAAGTGTTCGGTCCGACTTGGCCCGGGCTGTCAAAATCAATTTAAACCTCACAGATGTATCATCAAATGGATTCACATCTATAGATTAGTACTATATCTACCTAAATACCACTTTATAATATCACAGATGGCTGTACTTAAAGAAAACAAGGTGCACATTTGAAGATACATCTGTGTGTTAAACTTGGATTTTGACCGCCCGGGCCAAGTCGGACCCAACACATGCCAAACACTTCTGATAGAGACTATGTTGAGAATGTAGAGATGAAAAGGGCTTCACTTTGAGCCCCTTGTTTTCTATAAATACTGCGATCTGAGCCATTATAAATTGGTTTATAGGTAGATATAACACGATTCTATAGATGTAATCACATTTGATGATACATCTGTGTGTTTAAAGTTGATTTTGACAGCCCGGGCCAAGTTGGACCGAACATTTCTGACTTGGATTTTTTAAAGAAAATACAGTAAAAATGCTTTACTTTAACTGCGCAGATTTCTTTAAATGCGATACACTTGGACATTATAAAGTGGTGTATAGGTAGATATAATACTAATCGATAGATGTAAACACGTTTGAAGATACATCTGTGTGTTTAAAGTAGATTTTGACGGCCCGGGCCAAGTCGGACCCAACACATGCCAAACACTTCTGATAGAGACTATGTTGAGAATGTAGATGGGAAAAGGGCTTCACTTTGAGCCCCCTGTTTTCTATAAATACTGCGATCTGTGACATTATAAATTGGTGTATATGTAGCTATAACACTAATCTATAGAGGTAATCACATTTGAAGATACATCTGTGTGTTTAAAGTTGATTTTGACCGCCCGGGCCAAGTCGGAGCGAACTGTGTGACTGTTGAGAGTATAGTGAGAAGAGATCTACTTGAACCAACGTGTCTGCTTTAAATACGATGAACAGTGACGTTATAAAGTGGTATTTACTTAGATATAGCACGTTCCTATAATATAAACGCTATGCCGACAGATGGAAATTCGTATCACGATAGCTAGAAGTATTTGATACGTGTCAAATTTTATTTCGTTTAACGATTGCTCTTTTACATGTTACCTAGATCAGCGACGCTAACACATAGCTCCACTTTCTAGTTTTTAAGTGATTTACTCCGAATTACTTAATTATGCTGCACGTTTTGGATTGGTGATTGTTCAGTAGTGCCATGTGTGTATGTTGCATCAATAATATGTAGATATGATCGCCGATAATGAAGTAATTAGCCAGTAACACTTTGGCCCGTCTTGGCCCGGCCCGACTTTTAGGCAATCCCTCACTACCGCACTCAAAAAGACATACATACATACGCGTTGTACATAGCCACTCGACCGACTCCGTGGTCTAGTGGTAGAGCGTCTGCCCGGAGAACGGAAGGTCCCCGACCGCGTCATACCAAAAGACGTTAAAAGATGGTACTTGTTGTTACCCTGTCTGGCGCTCGGCATTAAGGGGCTAAAACAAGGACTGGTCGGCTCGGGGTCAGTATGCTGTGTCTGAGTGGGGCATTCATGTTAAACAGCGGCATGGTATCTCAGTGAGCAAGCACTATAAATCGGCATCAGTCTGGACTAGTACAAGCAGCCACACAAACACACACACGTACATGCACGTCGCTATATAAGTGCAAAAATCTTGGACGCGACGTTAAATTTACCTTTCACCACATAGCCACTCACTCGGAAAACTAATTTATTTTCTTGTGATGTAAGTGATAGTTTCCGGACGGGTTTTCACACTCGCTCAGAAAACATATGTCAGACATATTTCAAGATCAAGAGTTTTTGTGCAAAAGATCTGTCCTGGAGATTTACCCCTGGGAGATAGATTTAAAAAATTCGATCTAATATTTACTTATAGGACTTTTAGCACTTTAAGAGACGTTCCTCCGCCAGGCTACATAGTCGCTGATTAATACCAATGCTTTGAAGAATATCTTTTCAAAGTCCTGCACGCCAGCAAGAGATATTTTAGGTCCGTTTCCTAAGCTTCATGGAAAGTACGTTTAAAACATAAAATTGTTGGTAAATATTGTTTAAAATGTCTTTTCTAGCTAAAATACGTGAAGCTCATTTCTGATGTTCCTCGCCATGATAGATCTAAAACCGGCGTAAAACAATGCTCCCAGCACCCAGTCCAGGACATAGGCGAGTACTGAACTGCTGTCGTGCCGCGTGTTTTAAGTATTTGCAATATGCTGCAATCAATGTCACCTCTGGGGGCGGTCGGGTAGCCCAGTGGTTAAAGCGTTCGCTCGTCACGCCGAAGACCCGGGTTCGATTCCCGACATGGTACAATGTGTGAAGCCCGTTTCTGGTGTCCCTCGCCGTGATATTGCTGGGGATATTGCTAAAAGCGGCATAGAACTATACTCACTCACTCACTCACTCACTCAATGTCACCTCCACCTTCATTGATGACTCTTAGCATCTTATCCTGATTAACATAAAACGTTATGACGTCTTTCGCGAACATCCGATGCCATCGCCACTTGATAGTGCTTATGGCATGGTCGGGCAGAGATTTTTTAATAATTATAAAAAGGGTTCTCTTACATTTATTTAAAGACTACACAAGCTGTCAAACGGATTTTTTAAAATAGCACTTTATTCAAAGAAGAATGAAAAGAAATATAGCAAGCTTAAACAAACTGGAATCCGGGATGGTCAGTAATCTAGGTAACAGCTAAAGTTCGAAATATAGATATAAAGTATAAAGCGCAAACATGCTTGGAATATAGGTTTGAGATATCAGTATTAAAAAAATTCAGTTTCAGCATACATGTACTTGCTTTAACAGGCCAATTATGCAAAACAATCATGGTACAGATGAAAGGTCGTGAAGGAATAACTCATAATAACACATAATAGCAAATGATCACGATAAACCAAAATCAACACAACTAACATGATAGCATGGTTAAAATTAAAAAAAACGTAAAAAACGTTCATAGGTATGAATAAACGCTGTACATTAAATGTGATTTGGAGTTATCGGACCGCCTCCGTGGTCTAGTGGTAGAGCGTCCGCCCGGAGAGCGGAAGGTCCGGGATTCGATCCCCGGCCGCGTCATACCAAAAGACGTTAAAAAATGGTACTTGTTGTTACCCTGTCTAGCGCTCGGCATTAAGGGGCTAAAACAAGGACTGGTCGGCTCGGAGTCAGTAAACTGTGTCTGAGTCTGTGTCTGAGTGGCGTATTCATGTTAAACAGAAGCATGGTATCTCAGTGAGCTAGCAATATAAATCGGCATCAGTCCGGACTAGTACAAGCAGCCACACACGTACATGCACGTCGCTATATAAGTGCAATAATTCTTGGACGCGACATTAAACCCCATTTCACCTCACCTCAACTGGAGTTATCGATGTAAGTTTCATTGTCAGCATTTATTCACAAGGTATAATTCATTGATAAGCACCATTTATGTACAAATTGTATTGAAAGTTAAAGATTTATCCACCCTTCATGATCTGTACAATAAGGTTTAATAGAGAACTGCTTATATCACCAAAATAATGAACATATTGCATTGAACGCAACTGGCAGCTTATGCACTCGATGGATATTGATCCTGTTAAGCGCGTTTGCTTACATGATTCCGGATTTAGTCTGAGATTCCCATCTCCGAACCCGCTGTGAACTTTCATTCCGACGTGAAGTAACAATAAGTTTTCGTATATCAAATTCCCCCGCCGCTGTGAAAAAAAGAGCCCCGGTGTGATAACAAAAAGTTACAACTTCCATCGCACACTCATGCAATAAATAGAGGATATTTCATGTGTCGAGTGAAATATCATATATCTCTCATCGAGTGACGGCGGAAAGGAGATATTTTCTCGAGTGGCTTACGAGTCACTCGATAAGAGAAACATGATATTTCACGAGACACAAGGAATATCCTATTTATTATATACTTTTCGTGCAGTTATCTACCGGAATATTAAAATATTTCATTACAAATGTAAAACCTCCAAACGTAAATTCTCGGTACCTTTCACATGGGGACGGTTCACCATCCCTTGTATTTGCGATTTAAAAAGTAGTTTCGTGTTTGCGAACCTTAAAAAATATAAACAAAGTATCCAAAAATATTTAGGGTCACGAAAATTCTTTATCATACATTTAGATATGATTATATACAAAATCAACAAAACATATTCTTGAAAACTTGGAGACCGCTGTTGGAAGCAAAAGAATACACGCTGGTCAAGAAACAAAAATGGCGCTTTGCGAAACGAACAGTCTCGATTGACGAGTTAAATGAGAAATGTACAATTTATAACGAAAGATTTTCGAGAGAATAACAAAAGGCAAAGAAGGGATATTAATTCCATTAAAGACCATCTGTCATTATTTTGCTTTGTTGAATGTGGAACTAACGTGAAAAGGACATCAACAGTTTGTGTACGGGCTTGACATTTACGCAGAAGGGAGACAATATAAGGGGAGGTAAATCTTGTATAACAATAGTTCCGTCAACGTGTTACTGCAGTGAAATATCAAGTGTTATGTTCACTGCAATGAAAATATCACTTTCCCCAACTTCAGAAAAATCAGTCTTTCACACTGAAGTCTATAATAAAACCAGTTGAGATTGATCTTTCTTCAGCTATGTTTATTAAATATTCGTTACTGAAGCAAAGTAACTCGATTTACGTCACAAATAAATTATTAAAGACTGATAGCAAAACTTTAAAATGTTATAGAATAAATTACACAACATCAGTTTATTTGGTTTTAAAAAACAGCAACTTTTTTTTATCATATTTCGTCCGCCCTCTCTTTTGCTGGTTAAGGTTGTAGATGAGAAACACGATATGGATGGCCTTAAACGAAATTTATCAATACGATGCACTGCCCTACTTATCACTACACACGCACAGTATGAACAAAATATGTATTCAAGGAACTCTGGAATATGTGGCAGAACGAAACGGTGTGACTTGTCACTCAGTAACCCGTCTCCTGTACCCTGTCACTTGTACCTTACAGAGGCGACACCCAACTCATCCTTCCTCCCTCGTCGTCCGTCTTCTCTCCCGGGCTCCTCTCCTCGCTTGTCTTGTCTGTTTCACTAGGCAGCAAGGGCATCGTTTCACAGACCACGTCACAGACGTCGGGGAGAGAGGCCGCATCTCCACTTCTTTGTTGAAGCTGACGTGCCCAGTGATGGGGAACATTTTCATACAGGACATCTTCTTCATCACTGTCAATGGATGAAATGTCCATATTGACCCTAAAATCAAAATCAGCTGTACAGTACAATATTTTGCATTTAATTCACTTACTCACTAACTCACTCACTCAAGCACTTACGCACTCACTCAAGCACTCACTCACTCACTCACTCACTCACTCACTCACCTGTCCGTATTATTAAGCCGGTTCCAACATGTCTCACACTGGATGTGTACTGGCTCCATGGGACGAGTGAAGGTCTGTTCACATTGCAAGGCATCCAGGAGAATGCTGTGTATGAATATATACTGCTCCTGAAAATACATCACACAAACTCAAACTTTCGAAATTTAATAAACATAAAAAGTTGAAGTGTTGTACTTCAGGAATACAATATGCATATTGATCCCGAACCGATATTAATAGTGTCAGGACAACGTAAAACACATGGTCAACATTTGATAATGTCCTCAATGACAGCAATTTAACCAAAGTCCTTGTCAGCATTAACATTGGAACATTTTTAGCCCGTTTGTTTTCTGTTAGCAGTAACGTAATAATATTATTCACTTTATAACGATCGTGGAGACTAAACGGTTCTGCTGAATTTCTGCACACTTGGGTCAACATATTTTGAGGAGGAAAAATAGGAAGAAAAACACCGTCTGCCGTTGACCTGACCCTGTGGAAGGGCGTCACAGCAATGTGTGCCGCATGCATAACCATTGGTCACCTTCTACCTCTGGTTGTACCAACTGTGTCACAGGCGAGAAAGCTTGTGTAACGTATATGGTCAAAGGGTTCCCGTGATATTATTCGAACGGTGTGTTGTGGTTTTAAACGTGAATAAAAACGTGAAACACTCTTGATACCTCTTCCTTGTTTCACAAAGAACATTGCATGCGAAGGATTTTTATTCCGAATTAGGGGGTACGGGTGACCCAGTCGTCAAAGGCGCCGCGATTCGATGTGCAAAGTTGCGTCCCTTGGACATGCCAGAAACCTATGATTGTGGGTTCGAATCCCGGTTCTCCCCGATTATGTTTCTAGGTTTGTCAGCACCATACCCGTGCTCGTGGGTTTCACCGAAGTGGTAAACGTCTGAGACCTGCATCACTTCGGGCTTTCCTCCCACATTAAGCTGACACGCCGTGATATTACTGGAATAATGTTAAAAGCGGCGTTAAACCCAACTCCTCACTTATTCCGAATTACCTTCTCTGATAAGGGATTAACACCTGCAGATGCTGTTTGTTTGTTTGTCTGTTGTTTAAGGCAGACTATATGTCATAAGTTCGCAGGACTTTCAGTCAGACATTTCAGTAATCTTTTAGTAATAAACTAACTTTTGTCTGAACCATTTTCATCCTCTTCCTACGGAAGTGTTGCACACAGTTGTAGACACAGACTCGGCCCTCGCTCCTCGCCTGGTCCAGTAAGTAGTCCAACGCTAAGAAAGTCCCAGTCCGTCCAACACCTGCACTGCATAGGGCAAGAAACACAATGAATACTTTGATTGGCATTTAGAAGTTGGGAGAGCATGAATACATGACACTTTTTAATGGAAAGCAACTTATTTTATTGTTTGTGCGACATTTCAGAGCTCCTTCTTGCTTCACCATTCACCTGATAAAGGAGCAAGAAGTAGCTCTGAGACGTCTAACAAAGATTAAAATAAGTTGCTTTCATTAAAAAATGTCATGTATTCAACGCAATCAATTGCTTCAGCAAAAACCGAACCTGCATATTCGTCAAATCTATTAATGTGTGAAAAGTGTGGATCGTACATATTGATAACAAAAGTCAATGCCATATTCCATTTGACAGAAGAACTATTCCAAATATATTAATTCAAGAACTTTGAATCATTGCAAGTGACCAATTCTGACGACAAATGTGAGCATATGCTGCCGCTACACAAGTTAAGGGCAATGCCATCGTTAACGATTAAGTTGTGTTTGTCTACTAATAAGATACATACGTTTTTCTTATTGTACGTGAAATAGATATTTGGAATAAATATCTGTTACCTGCAGTGAACCACTAATGGCCCTGACAGTGGTAGTGCCGTGTCCTTCACTACTTTGTGGAAGTGTAATAGTGCTGTAGTGTCCCTGGGAACCCCGTGGTCGGGCCACTGGGTGAAGTGGAACTGCTTGATCACTCTTGTCTCTGTACCTTCCTGTAAGGACATAAAACAGCAACGCTTCAACCGGTGCGGAGAGCTCACTTGCATTACATTGCTAGGGGCGGGTCCATAGGTTGTAGGCATAATTTGTACTATATGGCTAGTGAGTGGAGGGTGTAGCTATCCCGCCTACCATAGGACCATGGGGTGGAGGGTGTTACTATCCCGCTTACTATAGGACCAGGGGGTGGAGGGTGTTGCTATCCCGCCTTCTATAGGACCAGGGGTTGGAGGGTGTAGCTATCCCGCCTACTATAGGACCAGGGGGTGGAGGGTGTAGCTATCCCGCCTACTATAGGACCAGGGGTTGGAGGGTCTAGGTAACCTAACCACTATAGAACCAGGGGATGGAGGGTGTAGCTATCCCGCCTACTATAGGACCAGGGGGTGGAGGGTGTAGCTATCCCGCCTACTATAGGACCAGGGGTTGGAGGGTGTAGCTATCCCGCCTACTATAGGACCAGGGGGTGGAGGGTGTTGCTATCCCGCCTACTATAGGACCAGCGGGTGGAGGGTGTAGCTATCCCGCCTACGATAGGACCAGGGGTTGGAGAGTCTAGGTTACCTAACCACTATAGAACCAGGGGATGGAGGGTCTAGGTAACCTAACCACTATAGAACCAGGGGATGGAGGGTGTAGCTATCCCGCCTACTATAGGACCAGGGGGTGGAGGGTGTAGCTATCCCGCCTACTATAGGACCAGGGGTTGGAGGGTGTAGCTATCCCGCCTACTATAGGACCAGGGGGTGGAGGGTGTTGCTATCCCGCCTACTATAGGACCAGCGGGTGGAGGGTGTAGCTATCCCGCCTACGATAGGACCAGGGGTTGGAGAGTCTAGGTTACCTAACCACTATAGAACCAGGGGATGGAGGGTCTAGGTAACCTAACCACTATGTGACCAGGAGGTGAAGCGCGTAGATAACCCAACGACTACATCGCCAGGGTGTAGAGTTTGTAGGTAACCCAATTGCTATATGGCCAGTGGATGGAAGGTGTAGGTAACCCAACGAGTATATGGCCAGGAATTGGAGGTTGAAGCTGCCCGAACTACTATATGGCAGATAGTCAGAATCAGAGGGTGTAGGTCACCTGTCATCCAGATTGCCAGGGATCGGATGGCGGAGGTCAGCTACCTCCCAATAGGCCACGGAGCGGAGGGTGTAGGTCACCTATCTCCCAGAAGGTCAGGTGTCCAGGGAGCTCAGAAAATAGGTCACCTAACCCCCATATGGCCAGAAACCTTCCAAAAGGTCACCTGCGTTCATAAAGGCCACGCGGCGGAGGGTGTGAGTCACCTAACTTCTAGGTGTTCAGGGAGCGGAGGGTGTAGGTCAACTTACTTCCAGATCGCCATTGAGTGGAGGGTGTAGGTCGCCTACCTTCTAGGTGTTCAGGGAGCGGGGGATGTGGGCCACCTAACTTCCAGATGGCCAGGAAGCGGACGAGTGTTTCAGGTCACCTACCTTCCAGATCGCCATTGAGCGGAGGGTGTAGGTCTCGTAGACTTCCTCTTTCGCGCACTGAACACTTATACTGCCGTACATTGTGGCCTCAGAGCTGCAGAATGGCCAGTACCCGTAGCACTTAAACTGAGAGAATGCATGATATATTTATATATAGGGTTATTATTGTAGTAGTATTATTATTTGCTCATGATCCCTAATGTGATGACATCATGGCGAGTAAAGATTTTTGTATCGGCAGTTCAAAATATATTTGTACATGAACGTCGACGATATCATCACTTCATGGTCGGAGACATCTTGATTATTATTATTTTTACAAGAAGCTGACATAATGTATTCTGACCTTCCCCGACTCCATGAGGTTAGTAACCATGACAATCTTGGCGGTGTTCAGCTGCCATATCATCCTCCAGAAGTCGTTCTTTGTGTGTTCCAAGGGCCCTGTAGAAAGGTTTTCAAGGCTATCTATAGCAAATACGTTGCATGTCATTCCATGGCATTTGATTGGTTAACCAATCTGTCCTGTCCTTATGTTTTAATTCACCAAACAAATAATTAAATCAGGCCCACTGGCGGGCTTTTGATTCTTGATTGGCTGATAATAGAATTAGGTGGGCTTGTGTTGCATTTTTGCGCTAAATGATGTCACCGATTTCGTACTTTTGGTTTTTGTGTTAATGGTGAAATAAGCAGTCTGTCAAGTTATTATTGTTGACGTATTTATTCAAATGAATTGACTTAAATATGTTTTAGCGTTTGTGGAGTTAGAAACGTTAAAACCTGTTAAAACGTTTATATGAGGCCATAGACGCAAGAAATATTGAAATGAATTCGTAACTATATCCATATAAAAGCGAAAAAAGAATTCCCGTAATGATAAGAGTTCGTTGTTCTGTTCCGATTGACATGAGTAATGGCATAGTCATATTGAACTAAGAAGCCATTTGAATGTCGACTTAGTAGGATAGACACGAGTATGTCCATTGGCAGTATTATGATATGTGTGGAGATGACGAAGAAAGTAGTTTACCAAACCCATGAAAGTCTCCACGTACCTTGGGTTGCAACATAGCGGGTCTGGTCCATGTATCCCTGTGGGGGATAAAATCTCCATGAGTAACTGTGTAACTCCCAATACATTATTAAGCGAGTTTTGTTGAGCTGTTAGCATTATTCCAGTAATATCAGACCGCCCCCGTGGTCCAGTGGTAGAGCGTCCGCCCGGAGAGCGGAAGGTCCGAGGTTCGGTCCCCGACCACGTCATACCATAAGATGTTAAAAGATGGTACTTGCTGTTACCCTGTCTGGCGCTCGACATTAAGGGGCTAAAACAAGGACTGGTCGGCTCGGAGTCAGTATACTGTGTCTGAGTAGGGTATTCATGTTAAACTGTGGCATGGTATCTCAGTGGGCTATCACTATTAACTTTAAAGCCAATTCTCCTCATCTCACCCCTAGTAACGCTTGGGGACACGGGTGGCCCAGTCTTCTAAGACGCCGCGATTCGCTGTGCAGAGTTGCGTCCCTT
This sequence comes from Haliotis cracherodii, assembly GCF_022045235.1. Classification (NCBI taxonomy): domain Eukaryota; kingdom Metazoa; phylum Mollusca; class Gastropoda; order Lepetellida; family Haliotidae; genus Haliotis; species Haliotis cracherodii. The sequence continues at coordinate 66,255,135 of NW_027266297.1, forward strand.
GAACACGCCAGAAACCTATGATTATGGGTTCGAATCCCGGTTCGCCCCGATTATGTTTCTAGCTTTGTCAGCACTATACACGTGCTCGTGGGTTTCACCGAAGTGGTTAACGTCTGAGACCTGCATCACTTCGGGCTTTCCTCCCACATTAAGCTGACACGTCGTGATATAACTGGAATAATGTTAAAAGCGGCGTTAAGCCGAACTCACTCATTCCAGTAACACGTAGGTGAGATGAGGGGAAATTTGGTTTAACGTTGTGTCCAAGATTATTGCACTTATATGGCCACGTGCATGCGCGTGTCTGCTTGTACTAGTCAGCACTGATGCCGATTTATAGAGCTAGCTCACTGAGATGCCATGCCGCAGTTTAACATAATTACCCCATTCAGACACAGTATACTGACTCCGAGCCGACCAGTCCATTTTTAGTCCCTTAATGAGTAATGTCGAGCGCCAGACAGGGTAACAACAAGTACCATCTTTTGACTTTTTTTGGTATGACGCAGCCGGGAATCGAACCCCGGACTTTCAGCTCTCCGGTCGGGCGCTCTACCACTAGACCATGGAGGCGGTAACTGTGGGTAGCGGGTAGTGATGCCGGTCTTACTAAAAACAAGAACCACACTAAATACAAGAACCACACAAAATCTAACAAGAACCAAACTAAATTCTTCATAACTTACATCTATGTAGGAGGCGTTGATGTAGTCGCTGTCATCTTCATTTTCAATCTCAAGGGGTACTCGTGTAGCATCAACTGTAAATACCAAAAATAACATCTCATGCTGTTTTTGTGGCAGGATTGAACTGTTTCTCTGCAATAACGGCGATAACAATAGCAGTTGGTGGGACACGCATGTGTAACAAGCAAATGGGACATGCATTTTATCAGATATCTATCCGCCATGTCTGTTTGATGCTACTGTTAAGGAACACGTGACATGGAGACTATTTCGAAAATAGGGTGATAAAGCTGAACAACATCAGAGAAAAGTACTCCGTGTGAATCTGTATGTTTTAGATATGATTAAACCTCGAAATTGAATGTGAAGTTGAAAACGTCAACGCCAGAGACCAGTCTCGATTATCCACCAAAACAGACTCAATTTGGCGCAGAGGTGATGTGATGTGAGGTGAGGTGAGGTGAGGTGAGGTGAGGTGAAATGGGGTTTAACGTCGCGTCCAAGATTATTACACTTATATAGCGACGTGTGTGTGTTTGTGTGGCTGCTTGTACTAGTCCGGACTGATGCCGATTTATAGTGCTAGCTCACTGAGATACCATGCCACAGTTTAACATGAATACCCCACTCAGACAAAGTATACTGACTCCGAGCCGACAATCTTTAGCCCCTTAATGCCGAGCGCCAGACAGGGTAACAACAAGTACCATATTTTAACGTATTTTGGTATGACGCGGCCGGAGATCGAACCCCGGACCTTCCGCTCTCCTGTCCGATTTGGCGCAGAAGCCCAAACAGTGAATATATAATTATGGATCGCTGAAAAAATGGTGATGACACCTGGAGTTCGCGAAAAGGCTCAGCAAGCATAGATATCAATAAACTCCAATTTCGAACATTTACTCAAAGTAGAAGTTCCATAACGAACCGCAAAATTCTACCTATCTAAGATTGATTAAAGTAAGTATAAATTTCTTTTGTAACATGACTGAAAATAAAGAGTACAGCAGGATATATAATTACATACATGGCAGGATATCTTTGTATCTGTTCTTCCCTTCGTTTTCGTCCAAGGAGGCACAATCTACTGGTTTTATATTTGAAGAAGGCAGTTTCTAAAACAGAAACATAATAGCTTGTAGTGTTTACAGCCGCAGAAAGCAATATGTCATGGAGAAAAATGCTTGAATATTGACTTGGCAAAAGTTGGTCGGGTTTGAGACACAGAATCAGCCGAGTCATACAACACTCCCCGATCTATATATTAGGGAGTTCCATGTGCAGGTATGTACCTTAAGGTCCTAGGTGCCGTTGTACAACACAACCTTAACGCTACGACTGTTGTAAGTCTATGATATGGTATGGGAGTAACGATCACCTTAGCGCTAAGATCGCTTCGTACAACGGCACCCGGGTGTGTGGTTCGAATCGCATTTCCATCCTATGTTAAGATCCCTCGCTGATAAACATTATATTTGCACCAAAGACGTACGCCTCCAAATTTTAGCAGCGTTAACCACAGACAACCCACTCGCCAAATGGCAACACATTATTTTTTTATCGAACGGTTGAGTGAGTGAGTGAGTTGAATTTAACGCCGCTTTTAACAATATTCCAGTTATATCACGGCGTGTCAGCTTAATGTGGGAGGAAAGCCCGAAGTGATGCAGGTCTCAGACGTTTACCACTTCGGTGAAACCCACGAGCTGGTATGGTGCTGACAAACCTAGAAACGTAATCGGGGCGAACCGGGATTCGAACCAACAACCATAGGTTTCTGGCGTGCCCAAGGGACGCAAATCTGCGGCAATTAAACGAATGGCCCCCCCCCCCCGTGCCCCCCGTACGGTTGATGATATTCAGAACCTTGAAGTATACCTACTTTAAACTCCCCCTCCATGACCTCCTTCGACGTGTCCCCGTTCAGCTCATCACACATGTCCCCGCCTAGTGTATAGACTGGAAGATGAACATATGATTAATATGTACGGAATGCACACTCAGGTTGCATGCATACATCCGTTTGCAGAATTTTCGACTTATCCTAATGTTAAATCTCGTTATGTGTCATACATTTTCCGATCACAAAGACATGCAGATTAACATGTATGTAACTTCGAAAACAGTAAAATCCCATTGCATGCAGTAAAATCCCAGTTACATGACACCTGTCATCTCCCCGAGGCAAGGGCTTTAACTGACTATTAAAGTACAGTTTCTACCATTGCCGTACGAGGCTGGAATTCCGGAGTTACATTTTGGCTGCATTAACGAGTCTATGCATGGTCCAATCAAAATCGCGTAACGAACTAGTCACATGTTTCGTAAACAACATAGATTTCAACATACAGATTTCGGTCGACTGCAGGATTTGCAAAGCATGTGTACTGTCGACGGGGCGTTGACAGATATTTTGCAAATCTTTTCATGTTTTTAATCAAGGTGCTCGAGTGATCTGATGCACTTCGCGGGGTAAGACCCGTTTTATTACAATATAGATATTGTTTATCGATCAGATCGTCTTGATTGGGCGCCGCCATTTTGTTTGAGGCCAATGCAAGTGATATGAGAGGGGAATCTGATTGGTCAATAGGAGGGACGTAGAAGGGACATAACTCAGGAGAATGGACACATGTCACACTGTCCTGTCCAAATATGAAGCCAGGGAAGTCGATGTAAGTGATATTGCATGATGAAACTTCACATGAAATAGGCATAGCTCTGAATTATATTCCACATGCACATACAGGAAACTACGTTTATAACGAACACGCTTAACACGAACTGACGGATATAACTTATTTTTTGTCCATACTTTTTGCTGTAGTTATGCTGTATATATGCGTGTTAAGAACTACAGTTATAACGAACGAAAATGTGTGGTCCCTTTGAGTTCGTTATAACCGTAGTTTAATGTATTTTGTTCAATTGGACCTCGAACATGGTGGGAAATTAAATTTTGCACAAATAGTTTTATAAGATACATTTGATCCCTTTGGTGACAAGATCCTTTGATTGGGTCAAAATAAGGTATAAGGAACTCTCAAAAGTCATACTTACACTTCATCGATTAATTAAGATCGATTGTCTATTGGCTATATTCTTACCCGAAAACGATGTGTATGTTGGATTAAGAGTTTCTTTTTGGTTCTGCTGTCTTCCTTTGAGTCGCCTTTGATTGAAAATAAAAGGCACATGGTATTCTTATACATGTCGTGAAATCCGCAAGATGGGCGTAGATGATAAATAAACAAGACAACGTTGCGGGGCGGGTACTGTTGAACGTGACACGCATCGGGCTGACGATAAAAGTTCCATAAATGGTTTCAGGGACCAACATGGAGCGACATACCCTTAATGACATGTTCCCTACTTTACGTCGCCTTGACGGTAAACGGTCATTCGTCATCACTCGCCCCTTTCCGTAACCTGCAAGAAGACTCATCCACCTATCGATGAATATAATGTGCGAAAATACGACAAACCAATCAGTATCCGCGTATGATTTCAAGTTCTTTGTCAAAGAATCCCCCAGAAATAATTTTTGATTTTACATATGTCTTGCATCTAAAAATATACCCATGACACAGTTAAATGTGTTCAATCATACTGTATAACTCCGCATGTCCAGATGTGCTTTAAATTGCATCTGAAATATATAGCATATATGGGGAAATATATGTGAACCATTACGCAACGAGTTGACAATTGTTTTAGGTATGCCCGTTTGCGCTAAGACGGAACCCGGTCTCAAAAATGGCCATGAGAGGGGAACGAATCGCTATTCGGCTTGTCCCGGAATAACACGAGTTGGTCACGAATGGGTGAACGGTAAAGCATGCAATGAGGCTTTTATTAATGTTATTCTGCTTATGGGGGTGGTATTCTCTAACTGGAGTCTCGGTGCATACACGAATATAATGAACTGCTCACCTTCTGTACACGATGACAACGAGGATGAGGATGAGGATGAAGATGACGACAAGTACAACATACGTGTCTCCAACGTTGGCTTCTGCGGCTGAAACAAACGTGTTCATTGCATACAGGTAAGATGGTCATAATCAAGTCACAGAATACATGCACAAATCTATCTCGTATGTATTGGCCTCTCGCTAACAGCTGTGGCAGTCTGCTGGTCATTTAAACAGTGATTCAGTATCTAAATATATTAACTCAAACGCTTTGGAAGACAATGGCAAAATGGATGTGTGTGTGTCTGCGTATGTGTGTGTGTCTGCGTTTGTTGTATGTCTACCTGTGCGCGTATGTGTCTCTCTCTGTATGTGTGTCTGCGTCCGTGTGTATGTGTGTATCTGCGTCTAATTGTGTGTGTGAGTCTGTGTGTCTGCGTCTGTGTATGTATTTCTGTGTGCGTATCTGTGTGTGTGTCTGCGTCTAATTGTATGTGCGAGTCTGTGTGTCTGCGCCTGTCTATGTATGTGTGTGTGTGTGTGTGTGTGTGTGTGTCTGCGTCGTGTTATTCTTTTGATGGACAATGCCTCTAGCCACACCCCCACGGTAAAATTGACACATGTAAGAATTTACCACCTGCCTCCAAACACCACTGCACACATTCAGCCGATGGATGCGGGCATAAATCGTGCCTTCAAGGCCCACTACAGGAAAAAAGTTGTTAGACATTTTCTTGCCCGTGCCAATAATGGAGAAAGAGCAAACATCAACCTGAGATCGTCAATTAGGATGATCAAGTGTGCATGGGATGCCGTGACAGAAAGTACAATCGCGAATTGTTTTCGCCATGTGAACATTATGGGTTCAAAGACTGATAGTGACGACCCAGAGGAGGGTATGGCATTGTCGGAGCTTCGGGATTTGCTAAAATCCTATGCTGGCGCCGTGCCTTCAGCTGAGCCGATCTCAGCTGGGGAATATGTGAACTGTGATGAGGAAGAGGTGACTGGCGAGTCCCTCAGTGATGTTGACATTTTGCAAGCCGTAACACAGCCGGAGCAAGATTCAGACGATGAGCAAGACGAGCAGCCCCTCCAACCCACTACAGTCACTCACAAGGAAGCTCGTGCTTGTATAGAGACCTTGATTATCTATTACGAGAACACAGGCGATCTGGACAATTTGGAATTATTGTTTAAAATTCAAACCTCAAAATGTGGTAAAGTTCAAACTTCCGTGACAGACTTTTTGAAACGTGTATGAATAAAGATTGAGTGGATGTATCTGTTTGTTCTGTCATCTGTCATGAGTTGCATAATTGAAGGGAAGTAACTCTTCCAGTAAGAAGCTGGTTTCAGTTATACGGAAATTCGTTTATACGGACGAATTGTGAAATGACGCAAGTGTCCGTATAAACGAGGCACGACTGTTTGTGTATGTCTTCGTCTTTGTTTATGGGTGCGTATTTGTGTGTGTGTGTGTGTGTGTGTGTGTGTGTGTGTGTGTGTGCCTGAGTCATGTGTATGTGTGTGTCTGCGTCTGTCGCTGTGTGTGTATTTCTGCATCTGTGTGCATGTGTGAATATATGTGTGTATCTGCGTGTGTGTGTATGTATGTGTCTGCGTCTGCGTATGTGTGTACATGTGTCTGCGTGTTTGTTACATTGTATATGCAAGTAATGCTATTAAATGTAAATCGTTTGGGCAATCGCATTTAGTTTGAACATATTCTTTTGCACATCTTCCGGAGGCCAGGGAGCTAACTGACTATAAAAGTCAAGTTCCTATCCTTGCCGAACTAGGCTGGATTTTCGTGAATTTCCTGACTCGATCGGCTATTACGAGTGCTGTCCCTTGTATTTCCCTCCTATTGACCAATCCGATTCCACATCTCATAGCACTTCAAACAAAATGGCGGCTCCCAGTCAAGACGATCTGATCGATAGTCAAGATCTATATTGTAATTAAACGAGTCCTACCTCGCAAAAAAAGCGTCAAATTACTTGAGCACCTTGGTTATACACATGAAAAGATTTGGAAAATATCGATCGTAGCGTCACCAGTGGCTATTACGAGTTATGTCCATTCTATGTCCCTCCTAATGACAATCAAATTCCACCTCTCGTATCACATGCATTTGCTTCAAACAAAATGGCGTCTCCCAGTCAAGGAGATCTGATCAGTAATCAAAACCTATGTTGTGATCAAACGGGTTTTACTTCGCGTTTACGACGAGTTGGCGGTACACATGTTTTGCAAATCCTGCAACCGACCAAAATCTACACGGCGGTAGCAATGCTGTTTAGGAACCGTATGTCGATTTCGCAACGCGATTTTGACAGGACAATGCAGAGACTCGTTAGTCCAGCCAAAAGATAACTCCGAATTTCTAGCCAGTTTCGGATGGAAACTCGACTTTAATAATCAGTCAACTGCCTTGTCTCGGGAGGATATCCTTTGCATCTATCTAGTAGCGTTAAATGAAGTCGACTTTACGGAGACAATCAGTGGATTCGACTGTTGTGTATGTAGCGGCCATAAAATTTCCGAGTCCCGTGATGGGATGCGAACCACGGACATTCTGATCCGAGGTCGGACACCTTGTCCACATCACCAAAGAGGTTAACCCCGTCAGCAAGCTGACAAGGTAAGGATGTCATCTGTGGGACGACTCCACGCCCTGCTACATGTACAACAATGTCATATGAATTTAATCATAAATTTGGGACGCTGGCAGTCTTTCTAATCATCGAACTGCCGGTCAATGTCTTGAGTCTGTATCCGGCATACCAAAGACATCATTAAAGGCTTGTCCACAAGAAGGACGAATGCCAAATGAGACCCTCCAGACCCGCTAGACCCGCTAGACCCGCTAGACCCTCTTGACCCTCCAGATCCTCTAGGCCCTCTAGACCCTCTAGACCCCCTAGTCAGAAGAATGTTTGCCCCTCCTTCAACAGCATTTGGAACTGTACAAAGTGCAAACTAGTTTACACTCTGTTCTGTTGAAAAAAGCAAATTATACACTTAGGGGAACATGAAATATAATGTAAATACAAAGTATTAAAGAACAAAGATAACTTCCTGTGACGGAACGTTTATGTCTGAAAACACTACCTTCAGTTTGCACGTTCCTCACACAGTAGCGCCAAACACATCTGTAGATGTCATTCCTGATTTAGACACTTTGAAGGAAGGCCGATTAATCGCTATGGACCATTATCTCTGTCAATTATTGATTAACTTTGCACTTCCCTGATAGGCGTGGTCGTTTCTGGCGACGGCAAAATGAACCTCAAGCCAATGACAACCTGAGATCACATAAGAGTTGACAGGTGTCACTATGACCGACCGAACCCCACTCCACATTGTGCAAGAAGGTACCATCTGTACCATCGGGTCAACATACTGACACCTTTTGTTGTCCCCTTTGCAAGGCGTTTTCAGGACGAGAACGCCCTTGATCACCGTGCACTGAGCGCAAATGCTCACCTCTAGCAGCACACCATACATAGAATGCCTGGAACATTATTATAGGGAGACGTGTACGTCAACGTCATAGGCCGCCGACGGCGATGGCATACATCCCTGAACCCGACTATAACTATCAGAATACATCCTTGTAACCCGATTAAAACTGTCACAATATATCCCCGTAGCCCGACCATAACTGGCACAATACATCCCTGTAACCCGAACATAACGGTCAAAATACATCCCTGTAAACAGAGAAAAACTGTCAAAATACATCCCTGTAACCCGACCATAACTCTCACAAAACATCCCTGTAGCCCGACTAAAACTGTCACAATACATCCCTATGAACCGACCAGAACTGTAACAATACATCCCTGTAGCCCCACCAAAACTGTCATAATACATACCTGTAACCCGACCATAACGATCACAATACATCCCTGTAAACCGCGAAAAAATCTCACAATGCATCCCTGTAACCCGACTATAACAGTCACAATACATCCCTGTAGCCCGACTATACCTGTCACAATACGTCCTTGTGAACCGACTATAACTGTCACAATACATCCCTTTCAACTGACCAGAACTTTCACAAAACATCCCCCGTAAACCAAGAAAAACTGTCATGATATGTCGTTGTGAACCGACTACAAAGTGTCACAATCAATTCCTGTAACCCGACTAAAACTCTCACAATACATCCCTGTAACTCGACTAAAACTGTCACAATGCATCCCTGTGAACCGACCATAACTTTTACAATACATACCTGTGAACCGACTATAACTCTCACAATACATCCTTGGAAAGCGACCATAGCTTTCACAATTTATCCCTGCGAACCGACTCTAACAGTCACAATGCATCCTTGTAAAGCGACCATAACTTTCACAAAACATCCCTGTGAACCGACCATATCTATCACAATACATTCTCGTAACACGACTAGAACTCTCACAATACACCCCTCTAACCCGACTATAACTGTTACAATACATCCCTGTAAACCGAGAAACACTGTCATAATATATCGCTGTGAACCGACTAAAACTGAAACAATGCATCCCTGTGAACCGACCATAACTGTCACAATACATCCCCACAAATCAATTACAACTGTCACAATACGTCCCTGTAAACCAACAAAAAGGTGTCACAATACATCCCTGTAACCCGACCATAACTGTCACAATACATCCCTGTAACCGGCCATAACTGTCACAATCCGTACTTGTAACTCACCCAGCTTTCATCACATTCACACTATGCACCTCTGTAACATCACACTTGTCCCCTGTGTAACCTGGTTTACAGCTGTAACACTCCCCCATGACTTTATCACATCCAACGCTACAGTTGGGGGGACAGGTAACATTACACTTGTCCCCTAATTAACCTGGCTCACAGCTGCCACAGTATTTCCCTGTGTAACCTGGCTTACAGCTGCCACACTCCCCCATGACTTTATCACATCCATCTCTACAGTTGGGGGGACAGGTAACATTACACTTGTCCCCCATGTAACCTGGCTCACAGCTGCCACACTCCCCCGTGATCCTATCACATCCATCTGGACATCTGGAGGAACAAGGTGTTCTGCATTGTGGGCCGTAATACCGGGGATCCTGACATGGTCCTGTACAACCATCGCCATAACGTTCTAACCCGGAATCCCAACGGATTATTCCATGTAGACTTTATGTTGATATGGCCCTCTTAAATCAGTTGCCGTATTCCAAAGTAAAGACAGAGAAACAAAAAATAATCCCTATCGTATTTCTAGTATCACAACTGTCACAACCCCCTCTCTTTGTGACACCAGCAAGTGCACAACATAACTACTTTCGATGTGTTTATTCCAATGTGGGATTGAAATGAATAAAATAATATGTGTACAACTTACCGGTCAAGATGCACCCACCGTCTTGATGACATCCTTCCCTACAGGTGATAGGACAGGAGATATTACAGTACTTCCCACTGTTCCCTGCTTTACAACCCTCACACTTTCCGGTCTCCCTATCACATCCATCACTACAGTTGGGGGGACAGGTGTCATTACAGTTATTCCCTCTGTAACCCAACACGCAGCTGTCACACTCCCCCGTGTCTTTATCACATTCATCTCTACAATTGGGGGAGCAGATAAAATTACTCTTGTCCCCTGTGTAACCTGGCTCAGAGCTGCCACACTCCCTCGTGGTCCTATTACATCCATCTGTACAGCTGGAGGAACAAGGTGTTCTACAGTGTGGACCGTAATACCGGGGATTTTGACACGGTCCTGTACAACCATCAACATAACGTTCACACTGTGTACAGGCTGTAGGACAGTCCACTCCACAGTTATCTCCCTTCTTGCCGGCCGCACATCCCTCTGTACACACAACACGGGTGTTGTTCATCTGACAGCGAGAGTTGAGACAGGTGTCTGGACAGTCATGTTCACACTGTTTACCATAGAACCTGGAGTCCAGACACTGGAGACACTCTCCAGATGACGTCACATTGACACAAGGAGGTAGACACACACCGTCAACACAGGTCACGTTGTTACCGTCACAGTTGCTGCATGGCGTGCTTGTTGGGGATGCTGTGATATAAATTGGTAGAACAATCATAGATACACACATACATTGTTAAAAATGATATAACACATTTCTTAATACAACAAAATACATGACAAAGTAACTGTTATCGCCCTTTGGACAATGCACACTTTCTACACTTATTAAATCTGTTGTTTCTGATATCTTACTAAATGTTAAAGATAAACAGAGCAGTTACTCTTGTCGAGATACACTGCCGGGGAAAAGAAAATATACACTTGAAAATTTGATTTACAAACTTACAAACGTTACTAGGCTGAACACAGACACTTGCTGTGTCATAATCACTGACCGCCTCCGTGGTCTAATGGTAGAGCGTCCGCCCAGAGAGCGGAAGGTCCGAGGTTCGATAAATCAGCATCAGTCCGAACTAGTATAAGCAGACACACACACACACACACACACACACACACACACACACACACACACACACACACACACACACACACACACACACACACACACACACACACACACACACACACACACACACACACACACACACACACACACACACACACACACACACACACACACACACACACACACACACACACACACGTGCATGCACGTCTCTATATAAGTGCAATAATCTTGGACGCGACGTTAAACCCCATTCCACCTCACCTCACCTGATACGATGCATGCAGTATGGCCTCTGATACCCGTATCAAATACATCACCATCGAATAACCATTTCTTGTTTGTACAATTATTGCCACCCTAAAACCCACATTAGTGTACACTTGCTTTTGCTGGCCAGCTAATTTCAAGTACTGTAGGGGCGGTTGGGTAGCCTAGTGGTTACAGCGTTCGCTCGTCACGCCGAAGACCAGGGTTCGAATTCCGACATGGGTACAATGTGTGAAGCCCATTTCTGGTGTCCCCGGCCGTGATATTGCTCGAATATTGCTAAAGCGGCCTAAAACCATATTCACTAACTCAAGTAGAGTATATTACGTTATTAAATCTTACTGCATGGGATCCTTGGACCAATCAGGATGATTACAGCGGACAAGGTAGCGAGCCACGTGGCCTGCATTCTATCCCCATGGACACGGCGTCGACCTGGATGATAAACAATACAGGGATGGTCCATGTACAGCCTTGTCTCCACTCATACCCTGTGTGCTGGAGAGGGGAGGGGTACAGGCGCCAGGTAACCTGCAACAGAGTCACACAGTCAAGTAAATCGGTGCTTTCTTATGGGAAACCTAATACCGATTTGGGCGGTGTTTATAGATTGACGACTGGCCCATAACTAAGAAAACGTACCATCGTGTCTGCTTGTGCCAAGTCTGTAACGCAATAAAAAGACCAGTAGTTCTCTCAAATCCGCTTAATGTCGGAGGAAAGTCAGAAGTGATGCAGATCTCAGACGTTTACCACTTCGGTGAAACCCACGAGCACGTGTATGGTGCTGACAAACCTAGAAACATAATCGGGGCGAATCGGGATTCGAACCCACAATCATAGGTTTCGGGCGTGCCCAAGTGACGCAGCTCTGCACAGCAAATCGCGGCGCCTAAGACGACTGGGCCACCCGTGCCCCGCGGTGTGTATGTAGTGTCTTTGAAGGCTGGTCAAAGTTCTAACAAAACCAACAATTGTGAAAGTGTTTTCGAACCCACATTGTCGCACAGCAGCCTTTGCAAGTCGAGAGGTGTGAGAAGAGGCATTGTCATGAAGTAGTAGAACACTTGCAGTCAGCATCTCTCGTAGATTTTCTTTGATATAATCTCTCAGGCGATGAGGCAAATCAGCATAGTAGGCAACGGTAATCGTCTTTTGACTTTCTAAGTAATCAACAAGGATCACACCATTTGCATCCCAGAATACAGTGGCCATAACCTTCTTCACTGATCTTGAATTCTTTAGTTTCTTTGGTGCCGGAGAAGTAGGATGGTGCTCTTCCATAGATTGACGTTTTGACTCGGGATCAAATTGGTAAACCCATGTTTCATCACCCGTTACTAATCTTTATTTGAATTTGACAAAATCCTCCTCAATAGGCTCTAAATTGGCTCTCGTAATGTCAGTTCTTTTTGCCTCAAGATCAGAATTTTGAAACTTTGTCACCCAACGAGTAGATATCTTATTCTTATGTAAATGTTCATGAATATTAGTTTTCAGTGGATCCATAGTTTAGACATGTGTCTTCCTTAAGTTCAGCAATGGTAATACGTCTATCTGACAGCATATGTTTTTCTATCTCCTTGATTGAATCTTTATGGATGGAGTGAGTGAGTGAGTTGGGTTTAAAGCTGCTTTTAACAGTATTACAGTTATATCACGGCGTGTCAGCTTAATGTGGGAGGAAAGCCCGAAGTGATGCAGGTCTCAGACGTTTACCACTTCGGTGAAACCCACGAGCACGGGTCTTTATGGATGGAAGTTGAGGGACAAGACCTGGGGTCATCATCAAGGCTTGTTCTCCCAGCCTTAAACATAACGTTCAACAGTTGGATAGATAGGGCACGTATCCTCATACACTTGTGACATGCGGTCATGAATTTCTCAGGGAGTACTTTTCTCTAAAGTCAAAAACTTGACTGCTCGGTACTCGTTCTTTTCCATTTCTGTGTCCAATTGGAGCCCTACCACGTTCAACTTGGTGTCACTAATATGCAAACGGCCACAAGAGACCAAATACACTTGCAATGAACTACTCAAACAATGTACTACATTAACTAGCGCACTTTGGTTATGACCCATAATAAAGTTTGTTTAACTTTTTGACGAGCCCTCGTATGGGGATCGAACCCTGGCCGGCTTGACGAGCGAACACTCTACCGCTGGGCTACTCAAACAAGGAAGTACCTTTACCATGGCACGTACACATCACTGCAATGATACAAGTATTAACCACAGCAAAGCATTCAAACATCCACATGTTAAGCAGGGAACACAAATGGGTTAGTCATACCAGGAAAATTCAAATATCCGTCCGCCTCATACAAACGCTTGTAGGGCATATCATCAGAAAAGAGCTACCCCGGCTAGGATTTCCGAGTATTATCTAATTAGTTATAAAATGCATATTCTCGTTCATTGCAAGCAACAAGGCAACATTTGAAATATTTGAGCGTGAACTATAAGATTTAGATACAACCGTTTATTCATAAAACTGGTGAGACTTTATGATATTTGATATGACCCATATTTCATTTTTTTATTCAATGGTAACACTTAAGGTGAATGTTGTGTTATGTGCGCTTGTTGTTGATTTACGTAATTTTATTAAACTTGTATACATCGTTCGGCCTAATGTAACCGATGTTGCTTACTATAGGTATATATGAAGAGATGGGTATTCAGCCGTCCCTGTGGTTGTCACTGGTCCTGTCAGGGTAATTTACGGAAAATTGATAACCCCTGAAAACATCCCAAATGCTATAATTTGTACGTTGTTTATCTGAGTTTTGTCCGTCTGCTTTGTGGAACGACGTTATAATATGGATACACTTTCTGGGTTGAATTTCTATCGTACTCCGCAGTAGTTATATACTCATAAAAGCAACGACAACCCATTACCCGCAGTTTTCCTTCAATAAGACTCACGTCTCTGTTTATGAAGTGACCGACTCCGTGGTCTAGTGGTAGAACGTCCACCAGGAGAGCGGAAGGTCCGGGGTTCGATCATCGGCCGTGTTATACCAAAAGACGTTTAAAGATGGTACTTGTTGTTACCCTGCCTGACGTTCGGCATAAAGGGGCTAAAACAAGGACTGTCGGCTCTACTGACTTGGTTGATACATGTCATCGTATCCGAATTTGCGTGGATCGAACCTCATGGTGTCAATGACTGGATTGTCTGCTACAGACTCGGTTATTTACAGACCGCCGGCATATATTAATATGGAATATTGCTGAGCAACAAAGAAACACAACATGATTCCCATAGAAGGACATTTCAAAAGAAATATCTGAGGCAGAAGGCGACCTCTTAAACACTTAAAGCAACACCCGGCCGCGTTATATCAAAAGACGTTAAAAGATGTACTTGGCTAAAACAAGGACTGTCGACTCGGGAGTCAGTATACTGTGTCTGATTGGGATATTCATGTTAAACTGTGGCATGGTATCTCAGTGAGCTAGCACTATAAATCGGCATCCGTCCGGACTGGTAAAAGCAGCCACACACACACACACACGTGTATGCACGTCGCTATAGAAGTGCAATAATCTTGGACATTATGAAGTATGTCGGCATTGACACTGACTGTCACCACCTTGTTCAGCCGGTGGCATATCTCAAATCGAGAAAAATCATTTGGCTTCTGTTGTTTGAAGCGACCAAACCCATCCCATAATCAGTGACAATACTTGCTGAAAGCAGAGTCTATTGACACCGACTTTTCACAAGCACGTGTTTATGTTTGTTTGTTTGTTTTTTAACGACACACTCAGCAATATTCCAGCTATATGACGTCGGTCTGTAATTAATCGAATCTGGACCAGACGATCCAGTGATTGACATCATGAGCATCGATCCGCGTAATTGGGATACGATGACATGCATCAACCAAGGCAGCGAGCCTGACCACCCGATCCCGTTAGTCGACAAGCATAGTCACCTTTTACGGCAAGCATGGGTTGCTGAAGACCTATCACTGGTTTACGTGTGTATGAATTGCTAAATGTGACGATATCATAAAGCCATGAGCAAATGTCCATGTATGAAACAAAGATGGAGCACTACCTTCATCAGCTTCAGCACTAGAGACGTGAACTACGAGTACCTTGTGACTGCTTCATCTGTAACAGAGCCAGCGTTTCACCTTCCGTGCATACATCCCCGAGGACTAGTCATCTTTGTCCAAAATACAGCATTTAGCTGTAATGATAGTTTCCCCTTCTGCATTTGACAGCATTATGATGCGGAAATATTGACCATGCATTAGCTTGACGAACAGAAGTTTGTGTTGTAAAGGTTTTCACAGCTTTTATGATGCTGAGGGTGCAGCCTTTATTGGTCATGAAATGAGCTACTTCCCTGTAACAAAGGTGTCAAAGACTTTAGAAACCGATTACCATTTGAAAGGGATTCAGTGGCAGAAAAGTTTCCCTGTATCTCATGTTTGTAGTGAGAGCCGAAAGCTGAGGATCGGGTTGTCAGAATGTGTGTCCTGGTTGATGGTGGCCCTCGTAACCCGCGCCTTATGTAGCTACACACAATGTGTGTCCTGGTTGATGGTGGCCCTCGTAACCCGCGCCTTATGTAGCTACACACAATGCGTGTCCTGGTTGATGGTGGCCCTCGTAACCCGCGTCTTATGTAGCTACACACAATGTGTGTCCTGGTTGATGGTGGCCCTCGTAACCCGCGCCTTATATAGCTACACACAATGTGTGTCCTGGTTGATAGTGGCCCTCGTAACCCGCACCTTATGTAGCTACACACAATGTGTGTCCTGGTTGATGGTGTCTCATCGGAACCCGCGCTTTATGTAGCTACACACAATGTGTGTCCTGGTTGATGGTGGCCCTCGTAGCCCGCGCCTTATGTAGCTACACACAATGTGTGTCCTGGTTGATGGTGCCCACCGTAGCCCGCGCCTTATGTAGTTACACACAATGTGTGTCCTGGTTGATGGTGGCTCTTGTAACCCGCGTCTTATGTAGCTACACACAATGTGTGTCCTGGTTGATGGTGGCCCTCGTAACCCGCGTCTTATGTAGCTACACACAATGTGTGTCCTGGTTGATGGTGGCCCTCGTAACTCGCGCCTTATATAGCTACACACAATGTGTGTCCTGGTTGATGGTGGCCCTCGTAACCCGCGTCTTATGTAACTACACACAATGTGTGTCCTGGTTGATGGTGGCTCTTGTAACCCGCGCCTTATATAGCTACACACAATGTGTGTCCTGGTTGAGGGTGTCTGATCGGAACCCGCGCCTTATATAGCTACAAACAATGTGTATCCTGGTTGACTGTGTCTCATCGGAACCCGCGCCTTATGTAGCTACACACAATGTGTGTCCTGGTTGACGGCGTCTCATCGTAGCCCGCTCCTTATGTAGCTACACACAATGTGTGTCCTGGTGTGTCCACGGGTGGCCCAGTCGTCTAAGGAGCCGCGATTCGCTGTGCAGAGTTGCGTCCCTTGGGCACGCCAGAAACCTATGATTGTGGGTTCGAATCCCGGTTCGGGCTTTCCTCCAACATTAAGCTGACACGCCGTGATATACCTGGAATAATGTTAAACGCGGCGTTAAACCCAACTCACTCACTCACTCACTCACTCACTCACTCACTCACTCATTAAGACGTCGCAACAGTTGCTTCTCTTTGTGAAAATCAGTCACAATACCGGAAGGTTTCACAAATTACCTAAAGGGACCTATTTTACAATAAAGTTACACAAAAGGGTATCATCAGTCGGATATTCTTAATCTTCTTAATAGGACATTATATTATAATAACATAAAAAATAGTAGTTTTTATTATTCCATACATTTTTACCTCCTCAATACTGGTTATTCGTCGTAATGAACATAGCATTACTTCCCTAGAATTGTCATACAATCCTATGAATATAAATGATAATTTATTGTGTGCCGGGTTGTTGAATATGATGGTTCCCTGTTCACATTTGAATACAGTAGTTAAATCTCTCTTTGTTGTTCGCTCGCTCGGGCCATATTTCCTTCCCTATCTATTTTCAGATATTTAATTCGATTTTGACTTTGGGAGCATCCTTCCCTTTTCCGCTTTGCAAAAAACACGAATTAAGTCCCTTTCATTAAAAAACAAAAACAACAACCCCCCCCTCAAAAAAATAAAATAAATAAAAATATTACAAAAATGAAAAGAAAAAAGAACTTTGATGCGAGGCATCAACACATCAGCAACAAATTATCATGTCTTTATAAAACTGGCAAACAATTAAATCTGTAACAAAATATTTAAAAGTACTTAAAAGTATATGAACAATACTGATTACAATTCATTCCCTGTTTTACATATTACACCAGCTGTTTGAGAACGATGCCCTCACATGCCTCACACCCTGAAACAGCGAGGGAGGGAACGTGTATCCCTATCGTCGACCCTGTTCGTTTCGCTGTGTGGAGTTGAGTCCATTTGGCGTGTCTGAAGTTTAAGATTGTGGGTTCAAATCCCAGATTCGCCCTGATTAAGATTCTTGGTTCCTAAAGAGTTTTGCAAAAGTGGTATAAACCTGAGGCCTGCATCCATTCGGACTTCCCTCTAACATTAAACTAACAGGGGTGGTGGGGTAGCCTAGTGGTTAAAGCGTTCGCTCGTCACGCCGAAGACCCAGGTTAGAATGAGCACATAGGTACACTGTGTGAAGCCCATTTATGGTGTCCACCGCCGTGATATTGCTGGAATATTGCTAAAAGCGGCGTAAAACCATACTCACTCACTCATTAATCTAACATACCGTGATATAATATATATACAGAAACTTACTCACTCATTCATTTATTCCTTATGTAATCTGTATTCATGTCCAACGTTTATTCTGACAAGCTTATCCTAAAAACAATAATAATCGTAGTAGTAGGTAAGCCATATATTTGTTTAAATAGTTTTCGAGACCGACCGACAAAAAAACCAGATTTAGACAAAATATGACTTTTGACAAAAAACAGTTAGGTGAAATGAAAACAACACACCTGAGATTTTGTCATTTCTGTTCGTAAGAAATGGTGAATAATACGTATAAAGATCTTTGTTTTAACAAAACAGAAAAACCATTAAATTATCAGCCCGTATCGTTTCGCAATCGTACTTCCGTGAACTACGAGTTTGGTTTTAATTCATCAGTAGCAGTGATAAACTGGAGATGAAAACTATTGTTACTCTTTTTTTCGAGTACATGCATTGACTTTAAGGCCGAAATGTTTGTATCTTAACCACTGAAAAATAAAAGGTATTTCGAATGTGAGTGAGTGAGTGAGTGAGGTTGATTTTACGCCGCTTTTAGCAATCTTGTAGGCTTCACACATTTTTGATGATATTGCTATGGTGAATTCATGTTGCATGGGTGAGGCGGTCGGGTAGCCTAGTGGTTAAAGCGTTAGCTTGTCACGCCTAAGACCCGGGCTTTATTCCCGACATGGGTACAATATGTGAAGTGCATTTCTGGTGTCCCCCGCCGTGATATTGCTGGAACATTGCCAAAAGCGGCGTAAAACCATACTCACTCACTCATGTTGCATGGACATCAAAATATTGCGTTTGTTTAAATTTCCCATGGTAGGAAAATAATTTCAGCTGGCCAGTTTCATGTCTTCCTGTTTCATCTCTAACTCGCAGTTCTCAGGACACTAATGTTTGAGTGTGGGGGTTACTTTGTTTGTTTGTTGTTTATTGCTGCACTCAACAATATTTCAGCCATATGACGGTGCTCTGTAAATAATCGAGTCTGTACCAGACAATCCAGTAACTGATATGAGCATCGATCTACGCCATTGGGATACGATGACATATATCAACCAAGTCAGCGAGCCTGACCATACGATCCCGTGAGTCGCCTGGTACCACAAGCATAGTCGCCTCTTAGGACAAGCATAGGTTGCTGAAGACCTAATGATGTTCGTAAGCGTATCCTGCCCTCCCGGTGACACCCATATCACATCATTTTTGTCACTTATGCATCAAATTTGGAAATGACCTCCACATATGTACCATAAAATGGTTTGAATGAGGCCTTAAATGTTGTAGGGCGTTGGGATAGCCTGGAGGTTAAAGCGTTGGCGCGTCACGCCGAAGACCCTGGTTCTATTCTCCACATAGGTACTATCTGTTAAGTCAATTTGTAAGACATTGCTGGAATATTGCTACAAGCGGCGTAAAACTTCACTCACTCACTCACTCACTCCTTTCTTTCAAGTACAGGTGGGTAAATCATGTGAAGGGATTTGGCCATTTGATTGTTACTGAACGGTACCAGATGATTCATATACCGAACCTTCAGTTAAACCTCTTAGCCAAATAAGATGTTTTGACCTTGCTCACCCTAGCGGACATTTCGATTCACCACAATTGGTGCCCATGATGGGTGCCTTTTTCCTGTTTCACACTCAAAGCTTACGAAGATACTAGCAATGAGGAAGTTGAGCATTTCGCATATTGTTTTCTCAGTAAACTTCAGATGGTATTTGCTTTTGATAATTTGACCTGAACCTCTGAAGATTGATATGTAACTGTATCAGCACGTTTTGTAACAAAAGCCTCAAAGAATGAAAATATTCCCTGAGTGTGTCATGTGAGATATTGGTCTGCAAAGTTGAAAAATGTTTTGACAGAATTGATCTAGGCTCTTTTCTACGGTTTTATAATGTCAAGCAAATCCTTTGAGTTTTTAAGAATCCACATGATATTAATTCCACTTGTCTCAAATACTTTGAGTGAATATAAAGAAAACCATTCCTTTAATGCATTCAGAACCATTCATGATTTGCTGGACCATGCAATATATTTCTCTTTATACGGATGTTTATGGATTTCTTGGAATCCAGTACATAAGAAGAATGGACATTCTTCAGATGTGCATGTGATAGTGACGAGTGCCACCGATTCTTGCCTTTGGCTTACAAAATAGTAATGAAACAAGAGATTTACCCATCATACCTTTTCAACACGATGCAGCAGGAAATAGATATTAGCAGATGACACAATTCGATCTATTTGATCTTCTTTGCTCTCGCTTTGAAGTATTGGGCAATAACCACGGACAAAAAGGTCATGAATGTCTGAGGGGTAGAGCCTAAAATGAAAGTCTGAACCAATGATGAAGAAGCTTTTGGAGCTAGGGGAGTTGGGTGTTTGTCGAATGTTATTCCCATGTATTTGACAAGTACATGGAACAGCAGGTGGAACAGCAGGTGGAAGAGCAGATGGAACACTAGTATGTTTGGGACTTCGTGTAGTACGTATCGCCAGTGGAGCCATACTGGAGGGAGGAGAGACAACTCTGTTGCCTGAATCACAAGATCACCAATTTCAAGTTTTACAATGAATCACAGGATCACCAATTTCAAGTTTTCTTATGAATTCAACATCATCGTTTTGGAGCCACAGAATAAAGATATTGGACATAATTCATTTAGGCTCAATCTCGGGTCAACTGTCAAAAATTAGCACCACAAATTTCATGTTCACATCAGAAATGATAGTTTCAGTGTGAGTTATATCTTGATGTTTTCCGGCCATGTTGATGTAACGTTCTGCAAAATATGCATCAGTGGACCTATCTTCAAAGACAACTGCATTTAAATTATTGCCATTGTCTCTATCGCTATCTATAATGAAGCGATTTTCCATAAACAACGAGCTCGCGATATCTGACCCTATACAACAAAAGCAGCGAGAGCTACTGACAACACGTGCTCCTCTGACCTGATGTGGAGTGACGTCCCTTGGATTAAGATGTCTGGCTTGTCAACATGATTTGCTGTCTGAGGTCAACTAAAGACTTGTAAAGTAGAAGGGCACTAAATATAGGACATCATGAAAGGAGTATTGGTAATAATACAACTTCAGCGCAAGGTCAAGTCATCTGGTTGTGAATGCCACCGAATCCCACTGTGAATGTCTTTGAATCCCTCTGTATGTGAATGTCATTAAATCTATCTGCCTGTAATTGTCAGCGAATCCCTCTGTAAATGCCACTGAATCCCTATGTCTGTAAATGTCACTGAATATCCCGCTGTTAATATCAGGGAATCCCTCTGTCTGTGAATGTTTCTGAATTAATATGTCTGTAAATGCCACTGAATATCCCTCTGTAAATGTCAAGCAATCCATCTGTCTGTGAACGTTTCTGAATTAATATGTCTGTGAATGTCACTGAATATCCCTCTGTAAATGTCAGGGAATCCCTCTGTCTGTGAATGTCACTGAATATCCCTCTGTTAATATCAGGGAATCCCTCTGTGTGTGAATGTTTCTGAATTAATATGTCTTTAAATGCCACTGAATATCCCTCTGTAAATGTCAAGCAATCCCTCTGTCTGTGAACGTTTCTGAATTAATATGTCTGTAAATGTCACTGGATTCCTCTGTACATGTCATGGAATCCCTCTGTCTGTACCTGCCATTACATCCATGTACCCGTGAATTCATTGAATCTCTGTCTGTAGACGTCACTGAATCCCTTTGAATGCATCTCTGTGTTTATGGCATTGACTCCTTATATCTGTAAATTCATTGAATCTCTTTCTGTAGACGTCACTGAATCCCACTGTCTGTGAATGATACTCAATCAATATGTCTGTAAATGTCGCTGAATCCCTCTGTGAATTATTGAATCCATATACCTGTAAATTCATGGAATCTCTGTCTGTGAATTTGACCGAATCCTCTATCTAACAATTCATTGAATCTGTTTGTGAAAGGGCAACCGGTATTGACAAAATATCTTTTGCGATTGGCATTAGGGGAATCTCCATCGACTTTACACAACATACAAACAGTGTGACTGTTGACAGTTGAAATGCTATGATTATGGCAAGATCCTTCCACTTCAACTGTTGGCGTCGATTCGGCTTCATTGCATTAATGCTTCAGAATGGCAGCGATGGAACATCGTTGCATTTACGACATATTAATCAAATTTCAAATTTCAAAGGTGAAATGCAAAATATGAAAAACGCAATACCAACTTCTTACAACATTAAGGATTTATTTCAATATTGAAATTGAAAGTAGAACCAATAATATCAGATTCCACGGGATAAAAAACATTAATGGTATCATTCATCCAAAGCCATCCACTTGTCGTGATAATTACACCATGTTGATCAATTGGAAATCAGGAGAAACTACATGATCTTATTTATATCCATTAATCTGTCTTGCTCCCTTCAAAACCGTTTCCCTGAAAAGAAATAACATACATTTAAAGCATGGCTCCTTTGTCTTTCACGATGCTCCAACTAACTGAAATGTTAGTTAAACACCACGTGGCAATGACGGAACTTATTTACTTTCCTATCATTACTCTATGCATGCCATTGTGATTTGGTAGCTTTTCGTTCAAAGAAATGAACAGATGGAAAGGAAATTACTATTATCTTGATCGGGGCTGTGCTTGATCATAATAGACCCAGCAACATGGGTAAGTAATGTTTCGGTGATTGATAAATGTGCTCGAGTTGGTACAAAATAAATAGTACTAGTTCCCGGGGCATGCATTATATAACCCGAGTTGGCAAAGAGAGGTGCACGTGCGAAAGGGTTAATGAATATCATTCAAAATACCTTTAACAAAAAAATGTTTTTTAAGCTTTTTAGGTGCTGAATTTGCGGACATTGTTTTAATAGGTTAGAGCATTCTTCGAACAAATATTTAAGCGTCAGTACGGGTAAAGGTTAAAACATCCACAGATATCGTGTAACCGCCTTTAGCTAGAATCGTTGGAAGGCCCGCTACTAATATCTTAATGTCTACCAACTAAAACCCAGTATCAGGCATCGGGGCTCATCTCCCATCTCGCTGTGCAGCAAGTTTCTAGCGGCATCACAACAACCTGTCATAAAGCCTGACACCTGGGCCCACTTGCACAAAGCGATCTTAGCGCTACAACGATCTGACGTAAAGCATTAACTTTATATTTATCCAAAGATATTATCTACAATTATCTACTATTTATAGCCATAAATAGAAAGAGGTACACCGAAAAGGTCCCCACGCATAAAATGTGGTGTTAGGAATAGCGTTTAATGAAGTGTTAACATGATGTCAACTATATTACAGTGCAATAATACATAAATGTTGTAATTTTAAGTTATTCTGAAATAATTATTTTGATGCAAATATATATTGCGTTGGTACGCAAGTTGGTATATTTACATACAAACTTCAACCCTGTAATATTTCAAAATATGAAATCCCACTTCACAAACGAATAAACAATATTGTGAGAAGTTAGTATCAATAAGATTAGTTTAAAAACACTAACTTTAAAAGCACTATTCGCATTCGATGCGTGGGGACGTTTTCGGTGGAACTTAATAGAAACCATTAATCTAATGCATGACAAAGGCCAGACTGCAAGTGTAACCAGCTAACAAATGTACCTCCCCATAATATTGTAAGAACGTTACTTTGTTAAAGAAAAGTGGCATCCAACGTTACTCTCAACGTGACGTTGTCGTAATATTGCTACAACGTATTAAAGCAGCCAATAATTCGAACGTTGCACAGACGTTGCATGGTTCCACAGGAACGCTCTCGTAACATCCTTGGGAGTCTACATAGTAACCAAATAGTAACCTACGTATGCAACATTGCCTGGAGCCCCTGTGTTCACTGGGTTATTAGCATCTCTGTTGGAAGGGTGGATCACATCATAATCATCATCATCGAGTCAGGAATAAAAGCGGTTTATGCAAGGCGGGTGAAGCATATCAGAAATGCTTAGTTTTGTATTATAAACCCTAGACGTTTCTAATCACATATGTTACAATGACCACTACCACCATTTACAACGTGAAACAAAAGTGCAGGCCAAGCGATGGAAGTTACCAGTCTCGCCAACAGCAAAATACCAAGTTTGTTTTCGTAAGATTAAACTTTTTTACTATTTCTAAAAAGGTCAAACACCTAATAGATCACACAAAGGTAAAGATCAAGACACATCTGCATACTATAGGCATTTCAAGATAAGAAAGCTGAAAACCAGACCAAAAGGGCAATGTTCTATTAAGTCAGTGAACTGTGTCCGTATCGGTGTGGCAATGAAGGCAACTCTTCGGAAAACCACATAATCAAAGAGATTGAACTCTTTTAAAAAAATGACAATGATGTTACACACAATGCCTATAAAAGCCTGTTTTAATTGTGAAAAGTAGTGTGCGCGATTAAATGAAAAGAAACAAAACCAGCACTATTTCAAAATCTTCAGTAAATTGTAGTAATATCTGTGAATTTTGCCGAATTTCAAAAATGCACAATGAATTTAGGAAATGTGGACGTTATCAAATGCTTTGAGCCTAAAACACCTGTAATAAGTAGATAACGACGAGCATTCTTTACCACATTAAGCGACTCTATACAAAACAATGGAGAATACCCAAATACTAGTACCTGTTTTAGATTGTCTAACAAGACCACGCACCAGTAAACGCCAGCTTCATATCTTGCCCCCAGTGATGTCCACTTGTCCCCTAAATTGAAAAAGGGCCTGCGGGGTTGAAGATTTGAGGACGACAACAATTGACGGCTGGACTTCTATATATCGGGCATTAATGATTGGAAAACCAGATGAGGCTCAAAACGTTTTGATATCCGCTCGTAAAAGTACTTTGTTTATTAAATAAATCTTAACAAAAATGACGATTGAAAGGTAGCTGGACTTTGGGTTGTATAGATCTATAGTTTTGACCAGTAAATCTTGAATCTGGATTTTTCCCGTTTTAATAAAACATGAAACGCCTCCACCCTTCTCTCTACCGCACTCAAAAAGACATACATGTACGTAAAACAACTGATGCCAGCTGACAGATACGTACTCAGAAACACCCGGATAAAGACACCAAAAAAGATGTCATCAATGTCAGGGTATGTTATATTTGGAGTTTGGGATTCGTCGCATGTGCTGAAATACTTTGCTTAGCTGGGGTTTCTTGTCACCTGAGATGGACCTACTGTATGACCTGATGCCAGTTTCATTTCTGTGCCCCGTCTCTCCTCATGTGCCGCCGCTTCTCAGCCTAGAATGCACGGAGAAGGTCGGCCAACTCAGAAACTGGAATAGCAGATTTCTAATTTCGTCTAGGGGTATTTTCTCGTCTCCGATAACCAATCAGTAAAACAGATAGGCAAGTTTTTTTGGTTTGTTTTTAAAAAGTTATGTATATGTTTTATGGTTTCTCAAAATCTTAGATTTTTTCCCGATGAGATACTGAATCGAGTTTTAGTTTGAGATTGATCAGGAGCAATCGCGTTTGCTCTGTGTCAGCGGCCACATCTGAGCAGGTTACTACATTGTTTTCATTGTTACTAGATTCATGTCATTTCCGAAAACAAGGCATCAAAGTCAATATCACATAATAAATCAATTTCGTTCACCTCGGTAATTTTACAGAATTAATTTTCTTTACTTGCGTTATTAGTATTGAAAGATAGCCATTCCACATCCAAATCACCGTAAGGACCATCCATTTTGTTTCATGTAGCAGCTAGACGACATTAAACACCCGAACCAAAGCATTTATTTATTTATTTATAAGTCAGATGAAATGTTCCAAGACCAGGCAAAAATACTAAATTAATTATATTGCTGATAAATGCAGGGATTAAAAAGAAAATAGAAAAAACGAGTTGATCGTTAACACCGATCGAGAATTCGGGGAACCCCATAAAGTAGTTCCGGCAAAAGTTCACATGATCAATTTCACAAAACAGTGCACATCATGTGAACTTTTCTTGTCTGTTCACATGTGTGTGAACTCCAAATATCAGATCACGTGACTACCCATTCAGCCAATCAGCACGAAAGAAACAGTGTAAACGTCAAAGTATGAAATTATATATATATATATATATATATATATATATATGTATGTATATGTATATGTGTGTATGTGTATGTATGCGTATCTGTATGTATGTATGTATATATATATATATATATATATATATATATATGTATATGTGTGTGTGTGTGAGTACACACGCACACACGCACACACACACATACACACACACACACACACACACACACACACACACACACACACACACACACACACACACACACACACACACACACACACACACACGCACACACACGCACACACACATACACACACACTTACACACACATTTTCCACTTTTATTCAGGAAACATCTATACGTCTTTTTAGATGTTCATTCATAGTACATTTTTAAACCCGGGCCGACGTATCATTGTAATGACAAAACTGTGAGCGCGGTTTGCTTACGCCACAAATCATCTACCACTGATATTCAAAGGTGCGTGGGCGGTCGGGTAGCCCAGTGGTTAAAGCGTTCGCTCGTCACGCCGAAGACCCGGTTTCGATTCCCGACATGGGTACATTGTGTGAAGCCCATTTCTGGTGTCCCCCGCCGTGATATTGCTGGAATATTGCTCAAAGCGGCGGAAAACAATACTCATGATAATGCTTCGTAATGAGCATGCAGCCTGTTTGAGAAGTGTGTGCCTGCAATGTT
Organism: Haliotis cracherodii; assembly: GCF_022045235.1. Taxonomy (NCBI): domain Eukaryota; kingdom Metazoa; phylum Mollusca; class Gastropoda; order Lepetellida; family Haliotidae; genus Haliotis; species Haliotis cracherodii. The sequence goes on from NW_027266297.1 coordinate 66,281,999, forward strand.
CACGAGTAATGTGTTTTAGACATTTCATGGCTATTGTGCTTCACGTGCAGTAAGTACAACACCACGGGCGTTGACGGTGGTATTGGCAATGGTATGGTGGGGGAAAGGGGACATAATATCTAATATATTAGATAAAACTTTTTTTTTCAAGACTAATCATTCTGTGTCATTTTGATTTTGTGGCGTTTAACTAATTTCTAGGTGTATACTTGCAGTAATCTTGAACGCCTGATCTACCTCATGCTCAAGGATATGCTGTTTTAAACAAAACATAAGAACATACACGTTTGCTTTGGGGTATTCAGAATACCGATACAGAAACCACTTATGTTCAGAGCATTCTTTCACAGGGACATGTTTGTTTGTTTTTTGTTTAACACTGCACACAGCAATATTCCATCTATATGACGGCGGTCTGTAAATAATCGAGTCCTGACCAGACAATCGAGTGATTGATAACATGACCATTGATCCACGCAATTGGGATACGATTACATGCATCATCCAAATTAACGAGCCTGACCATCTGATCCCATTTGTCGCCTCTTACGACAAGCTTAGTCGCCTTGTACGGCAAGCATGGGTTGCTGAAGACCTATTCTACCCCGGTTTCACAGGAACAACATTAGGGTCAGTTCGCCTCCACCTTAAAACACAACTTTGGGTTCGAATCCCAGATCCGCCCCCTGATTATGTTTCCAGGTTTGTCAGCACCTCACACGTACCTGAAGGTTTCACCAAAGAGGTACACGTCTATGACCTGCATCACTCGTACTTCAAGCTGAAATCCCTGAACAAAGCCGCGTTGTATATAGCCACTCGACCGCCTCCGTGATCTAGTGGTAGAGCGTCCGCCCGGAGAGCGAAAGGTCAGGGTTCGATCCCCGACCGCGTCATACCAAAAGGCGTTAAAAGATGGTACTTGTTGTTACCCTGTCAAGCGCTTGGCATTTAGGGGCTAAAGCAAGGACTGGTCGGCTCGAGGTCAGTATACTATGTCTGAGTGGGGTATTCATGTTAAACTGCGGCATGGTATCTCAGTGAGCTAGAACTATAAATCGGCATCAGTCCGGACTAGTACAAGCAGCCACACAAACACACACACGTACATGCACGTCGCTATATAAGTACAATAATCTTGGACGCGACATTAAACCCCATATCACCTTTCACCACACAGCCACTCACTCGGAAAACTAATTTATCTTCTTGTGATGTAAGGGATAGTTTCCGGATGGGTTTTCACACTCGCTCAGAAAACATATGTCAGACATATTTCAAGATCAAGAGTTTTTGTGCAAAAGATCTGCCCTGGAGATTTACCCCTGGGAGATCGCTTTAAAAAATTCGATCTAATATTTACTTATAGGACTTTTAGCACTTTAAGAGACGTTCCTCCGCCAGGCTACATAGTCGCTGATTAATGCCAATGCTTTTAAGAATATCTTTTCAAAGTCCTGCACGCCAGCAAGAGATATTTTAGGTCCGTTTCCTAAGATTCATGGAAAGTACGTTTAAAACATAAAATTGTTGATAAATATTGTTTAAAATGTCTTTTCTAGCTAAAATACTTGATGCTCATTTCTGATGTTCCTCGCCATGATAGATCTAAAACCGGCGTAAAACAATGCTCCCAGCACCCAGTCCAGGACATAGGCGAGTACTGAACTGCTGTCGTGCTGCGTGTTTTAAGTATTTGCAATATGCTGCAATCAATGTCACCTCTAGGGGCGGTCGGGTAGCCTTGTGGTTACACCGTTCGTCCGTCACGCCGAAGACCCTGGTTCGATTCCCGACATGGTACAATGTGTGAAGCCCATTTCTGGTGTCCCCCGCCGTGATTGCTGGAATGTTGCTAAAAACGGCATAAAACTATACTCACTCACTCACCACTCACCGCCCACTCACTCACTCACTCACTCACTCACTCACTCACTCACTCACTCACTCACTCAATGTCACCTCCACCTTCATTGATGACTCTTAGCATTTTATCCTGATTAACATAAAACGTTATGACGTCTTTCGCGAACATCCGGTGCCATCGCCACTTGATAGTGCTTATGGCATGGTCGGGCAGAGATTTTTTAATAATTATAAAAAGGGTTCTCTTACATTTATTTAAAGACTACACAAGCTGTCAAACGGAATTTTTAAAATAGCACTTTATTCAAAGAAGAAAGAAAAGAAATATAGCAAGCTTAAACAAACTGGAATCCGGGATGGTCAGTAATCTAGGTAACCTTTCGTAACAGCTATAGTTCGAAATATAGATATAAAATATAAAGCACAAACATGCTTGGAATATAGGTTCGAGATATCAGTATTAAAACAAATTCAGTTTCAGCATACATTGCTTGCTTTAACAGAACAGTTATGCAAAACAATCATGGTACAGATGAAAGGTCGTGAAGGAATAACTCATAATAAAACATAATAGCAAATGATCACGATAAACCAAAATCAACACAACTAACATGATAGCCTGGTTAATATAAAAAAAAACCATAAAAAACGTTCATAGGTATGAATAAACGCTGTACATTAAATGTGATTTGGAGTTATCGGACAGCCTCCGTGGTCTAGTGGTAGAGCGTCCGCCCGGAGAGCGGAAGGTCCGGGGTGGGATCCCCGGCCTCGTCTTACCAAAAGACGTTAACAATGGTACTTGTTGTTACCCTGTCTAAGGCGCTCGGCATTAAGGGGCTAAAACAAGGACTGGTCGGTTCGGAGTCAGTATACTGTGTTTGAGTGGGGTATTCATGTTTAACTGCGGCATGGTATCTCAGTGAGCTAGCACTATAAATCGGCATCAGTCCGGACTAGTACAAGCAGCCACACACGTACATGCTCGTCGCTATATAAGTGCAATAATCTTGGACGCGACGTTAAACCCCAGTCCACCTCACCTCACCTGGAGTTATCGATGTAAGTTTCATTGTAAGCATTTATTAATATGGTATAGTTCATTGATAAGCACCATTTATGTACAAATTGTATTCTGTATGGTCGGGCAGAGATTTTTTAATAATTATAAAAAGGGTTCTCTTACATTTATTTAAAGACTACACAAGCTGTCAAACGGATTTTTTAAAATAGCACTTTATTCAAAGAAGAAAGAAAAGAAATATAGCAAGCTTAAACAAACTGGAATCCGGGATGGTCAGTAATCTAGGTAACCTTTCGTAACAGCTTTAGTTCGAAATATAGATATAAAATATAAAGCGCAAACATGCTTGGAATATAGGTTCGAGATATCAGTATTAAAACAAATTCAGTTTCAGCATACATGTACTTGCTTTAACAGGCCAATTATGCAAAACAATCATGGTACAGATGAAAGGTCGTGAAGGAATAACTCATAATAACACATAATAGCAAATGATAACGATAAACCAAAATCAACACAACTAACATGATAGCCTGGTTAATACAAGCAGCCACACACGTACATGCTCATCGTTATATAAGTGCAATAATCTTGGACGCGACGTTAAACCCCATTCCACCTCACCTCACCTGGAGTTATCGATGTAAGTTTCATTGTAAGCATTTATTAACATGGTATAGTTCCTTGATAAGCACCATTTATGTACAAATTGTATTGAAAGTTAAAGATTTATCCACCCTTCATGATCTGTACAATTAGGTTTAATAGAGAACTGCTTATATCACCAAAATAATGAACATATTGCATTGAACGCAACTGGCAGCTTATGCACTCGATGGATACTGATCCTATTAAGCGCGTTTGCTTACGTGATGTCCGGATTTAGTCTGAGATTCCCATCTCCCACCCGCTGTGAACTTTCATTCTGACGTGAAGTAACAATAAGTTTTCGTATATCAAATTCCCCCGCCGCTGTGAAAAAATAAGCCCCGGTGTGATAACAAAAAGTTACAACTACCATCGCACATTCATGCAATAAATAGAGGATATTTCATGTGTCGAGTGAAATGTCATATATCTCTCATCGAGTGACGGGGGAAAGGAGATATTTTCACGAGTGGCACACGATAAGAGAAACATGATATTTCACGAGACACAAAGAATATCCTATTTATTGTATACTTTCGTGCAGTTATCTACCGGAATATTACATTATTTCATTACAAATGTAAAACCTTGAAACGTAAATTCTCCCTACCTTTCACATAGGGACGGTTCACCATCCCTTGTATTGCGATTTAAAAGTAGTTTCGTGTTGGCAAAATCTTAAAAAATATGTACAAAAGTATGCAAAAATATTTAGGGTCACGAAAATTCTTGATCATACATTTAGATATGATTATATACAAAATCAACAAAAAATATTCTTGAAAACTTGGAGACTGCTGTTGGAAGCGAAAGAATACACGCTGGTCAAGTAACAAAAATGGCGCTTTGCGAAACGAACAGTGTCGATTGACGCGTTGAATGAGAAATGTACAATTTATAACGAAAGATTTTCGAGAGAATAACAAACGGCAAAGAAGTGATATTAATTCCATAAAAGACCATCTGTCATTATTTTGCTTTGTTGAATGTGGAACTAACGTAAAAAGGACATCAACAGTTTGTGTACGGGCTTGACATTTACGCTAAAGGGAGACAATTTAAGGGGACGTAACTCTTGTATAACAATAGTTCCGTCAACGTGTTACTGCAGTGAAATATCAAGTGTTATGTTCACTTTACACTTCACACTTTACACTTCAGTCACACTGAAGTCTATAATAAAACCAGTTGAGATTGATCTTTCTTCAGCTATGTTTATTAGATATTCGTTACTGAAGCAAAGCAACTCGATCTACGTCATAAATAAATTATTAAAGACTGAAAGCAAAACTTTAAAATGTTATAGAATAATATACACAACATCAGATTATTTTAATCATATTTCGTCCGCCCTCTCTCTTGCTGGTTAAGGTTGTAAATGAGAAACATATACAAGATATGGATGGCCTTAAACGAAATTTACCAATACGATGCACTGCCCTACTTATCACTACACACGCACAGTATGAACAAAATATGTATTCAAGGAGCTCTGGAATATGTGGCTGAACGAAACGGTGACTTGTCACTCGTAACCTGTCTCCTGTATCCTGTCACTTGTACCTAACAGAGGCGACACCCAACTCATCCTTACTCCCTCGTCGTCCGTCTTCTCTTCCGGGCTCCTCTCCTCGCTTGTAATGTCTGTTTCACTAGGCAGCAAGGGCATTGTTTCACAGACCACGTCACAGACGTCGGGGAGAGAGGCCGCATCTCCACTTCTTTGTTGAAGCTGACGTGCCAAGTGATGGGGAACATTTTCATACAGGACATCTTCTTCATCACTGTCAATGGATGAAATGTCCATATTGACCCTAAAATCAAAATCAGCTGTACAGTACAATATTTTGCATTTAATTCACTCACTCACCCACTCACCCACCCACTCACCCCCACCCACCCACCCACTCACTCACTTACGCACTCACTCACTCACTCACTCACCTGTGCGTATTATTAAGCCGGTTCCAGCATGTCTCACACTGGATGTGTACTGGCTCCATGGGACGAGTGAAGGTCTGTTCACATTGCAAGGCATCCAGGAGAATGCTGTGTATGAATATATACTGCTCCTGAAAATACATCACACAAACTCAAACTTTCGAAATTTAAACGTGTCTCTTGAATAAACATAAAAAGTTGAAGTGTTGTACTTCAGGAATACAACATGCATATTGATCCCGAACCGATATTAATAGTGTCAGGACAACATAAAACACATGGTCAACATTTGATAATGTCGTCAATGACAGCAATTTAACCAAAGTCCTTGTCAGCATTAACATTGGAACATTTTTAGCCCGTTTGTTTTCTGTTAGAAGTAACGTGATAATATTATTCACTTTATAACGATTGTGGAGACTAAACAGTTATGTTGAATTTCACTAGGGTCAACATATATTAAGGAAGTAAAATAGGAAGACAAACACCGTCTGCCGTTGACCTGACCCTGTAGAGGGGCGTCACAGCAATGTTTGCCGCATGCATAACCATTGGTCACCTTCTACCTCTGATTGTACCAACAGTGTCACAGGCGAGAAATCTTGTGTAACGTATGTGGTCAAAGGATTCCCGTGATATTATTCTTGAGGTGTGATGTGGTTTTAAACGTGAACAAAAACGTGAAATACTCTTGATACCTCTACCTTGTTTCACAAAGAACATTGCATGCAGCTAACATGTCTCGAAGGATTTTTATTCCGAATTAGGGGGTACGGGTGGCCCAGTCGTCAAAGGCGCCGCGATTCTCTGTGCAGAGTTGCGTCCCTTGGACATGCCAGAAACCTATGATTGTGGGTTCGAATCCCGGTTCGCCCCAATTATGTTTCTAGGTTTGTCAGCACCATACCCGTGCTTGTGGGTTTCACCGATGTGGTAAACGTCTGACACCTGCATCACTTCGGGCTTTCCTCCCACATTAAGCTGACACGCCGTGATATTACTGTTAATAATAATGTTAAAAGCGGCGTTAAACCCAACTCACTCACTCACTTATTCCAAATTACCTTCTCTGATAAGGGATTAACACCTGCAGATGCTGTTTGTTTGTTTGTCTGTTGTTTAAGGCAGACTATATGTCATAAGTTCGCAGGACTTCAGTCAGACATTTTAGTAATCTTTTAGTAATAAACTAACTTTTGTCTGAACCATTTTCATCCTCTTCCTACGGAAGTGTTGCACACAGTTGTAGACACAGACTCGACCCTCGCTCCTCGCCTGGTCCAGTAAGTAGTCCAACGCTAAGAAAGTCCCAGTCCGTCCAACACCTGCACTGCATAGGGCAAGAAACACAATGAATACTTTGATTGGCATTTAGAAGTTGGGAGAGCATGAATACATGACACTTTTTAATGGAAAGCAACTTATTTTATTCTTTGTGCGACATTTCAGAGCTCCTTCTTGCTTCACCATTCACCTGATAAAGGAGCAAGAAGTAGCTCTGAGACGTCTTACAAAGATTAAAATAAGTTGCTTTCATTAAAAAATGTCATGTATTCAACACAATCAATTGCTTCAGCAAAAACGAACCTGCATATTCGTCAAATCCATTACTGTGTGAAAAGTGTGGATCGTACATATTGATAACAAAAGTCAATGCCATATTCCATTTGACAGAAGAACTATTCCAAATATATTAATTCAAGAACTTTGAATCATTGCAAGTTACCAATTCTGACGACAGGTGTAAGCATATGCTGTCGCTACACAAGTTAAGGGCAATGTCATCGTTAACGATTAAGTTGTGTTTGTCTACTAATAAGATACATACGTTTTTCTTATTGTACGTGAAATAGATATTTGGAATAAATATCTGTTACCTGCAGTGAACCACTAATGGCCCTGACAGTGGTAGTGCCGTGTCCTTCACTACTTTGTGGAAGTGTAATAGTGCTGTAGTGTCCTTGGGAACCCCGTGGTCGGGCCACTGGGTGAAGTGGAACTGCTTGATCACTCTTGTCTCTGTACCTTCCTGTAAGGACATAAAACAGCAACGCTTCAACCGGTGCGGAGAGCTCACTTGCATTAAATTGCTAGGGGCGGGTCGATAGGTTGTAGGCATAATTTGTACTATATGGCTAGTGAGTGGAGGGTGTAGCTATCCCGCCTACTATAGGACCAGGGGGTGGAAGGTGTAGCTCTCCCGCCTACTATAGAACCAGTGGATGGAAGGTGTAGGTAACCCAACGAGTATATGGCCAGGGATTGGAAGTTGAAGCTACCTACTATATGGCAGATGGTCAGAATCGGAGGGTGTAGGTCACCTGTCATCCAGATTGCCACGGAGTGGAGGGTGTAGGTCACCTAACTTCCAGAAGGCCGGATGTCCAGGGAGCTCAGAAAATAGGTCACCTACCTTCCATATGGCCAGAAACCTTCCAAAAGGTCACCTGTGTTCACAAAGGCCACGGGGCGGAGGATGTGGGTCACCTAACTTCGAGATGGCCAGGAAGCGGACGTGTGTTTCAGGTCACCTATTTCCATATGAACAGGAAGCCCTGGGTGTAGGTCACCTACCTTCCAGATCGCCATTGAGCGGAGGGTGTAGGTCTCATAGACTTCCTCTTTCGCGCACTGAACACTTATACTGCCGTACATCGTGGACTCAGAGCTGCAGAATGGCCAGTACCCGTAGCACTTAAACTGAGAGAATGGATGATATATTTATATATAGGGTTATTAATGTAGTAGTACTATTATTTGCTCATGATCCCTAATGTGATGACATGATGGCGAGTAAAGATTTTTGTATCGGCAGTTCAAAATATATTTGTACATGAACGTCGACGATATCATCACTTCATGGTAGGAGACATCTTGATTATTATTATTTTCACAAGAAGCTGACATAATGTATTCTGACCTTCCCCGACTCCATGAGGTTAGTAACCATGACAATCTTGGCGGTGTTCAGCTGCCATATCATCCTCCAGAAGTCGTTCTTTGTGTGTTCCAAGGGCCCTGTAGAAAGGTTTTCAAGGCTATCTATAGCAAATACGTTGCATGTCATTCCATGGCATTTGATTGGTTAACCAATCTGTCCTGTCCTTATGTTTTAATTCACCAAAACATAATTAAATCACGCCCACTGGCGGGCTTTTGATTCTTGATTGGCTTATAATAGAATGGGCGGGGCTTGTGTTGCATTTTAGCGCTAAATGATGTCACCGATTTCGTACTTTTGGTTTTTGTGTTAATGGTGAAATAAGCAGTCTGTCAAGTAATTATTGTTGACGTATTTATTCAAATGAATTGACTTAAATATTTTTTAGCGTTTGTGGAGTTAGAAACGTTAAAACCTGTTAACACGTTTATATGAGGCCATAAACGCAAGAAATATTGAAATGAATTCGTAACTATATCCATATAAAAGCGAAAAAAGAATTCCCGTAATGACATGAGTTAGTTGTTCTGTTCCGATTGACATGAGTATTGGCATAGTCATATTGAACTAAGAAGACATTTGAATGTCGACTTAGTAGGATAGACACGAGTATGTCCATTGGCAGTATTATGATATGTGTGGAGATGAGGAAGAAAGTAGTTTACCAAACCCATGAAAGTCTCCACGTACCTTGGGTTGCAACATAGCGGGTCTGGTCCATGTATCCCTGTGGGGGATGGAATCTCCATGAGTAACTGTGTAACTCCCAATACATTATTAAGCCAGTTTTGTTGAGCTGTTAGCATTATTCCAGTGATATCAGACCGCCTCCGTGGTCCAGTGGTAGAGCGTCCGCCCGGAGAGCGGAAGGTCCGAGGTTCGGTCCCCGACCGCGTCATACCAAAAGATGTTAAAAGATGGTACTTGCAGTTACCCTGTCTGGCGCTCGACATTAAGGGGCTAAAACAAGGACTGGTCGGCTCGGAGTCAGTATACTGTGTCTGAGTAGGGTATTCATGTTAAACTGTGGCATGGTATCTCAGTGGGCTATCACTATAAACTTTAAAGCCAATTTCTCCTCATCTCACCCCTAGTAACGCCTGGGGACACGTTGGCCAAGTCTTCTAAGACACCGCGATTCGCTGTGCAGAGTTGCGTCCCTTGAACACGCCAGAAACCTATGATTATGGGTTCGAATCCCGGTTCGCACCGATTATGTTTCTAGGTTTGTCAGCACCATACCCGTGCTCGTGGGTTTCACCGAAGTGGTTAACGTCTGAGACCTGCATCACTTCGGTTTTTCCTCCCACATTAAGCTGACACGCCGTGATATAACTGGAATAATTTTAAAAGCGGCGTTAAGCCGAACTCACTCATTCCAGTAACGCGTAGGTGAGATTAGGGGAAATTTGGTTTAACGTTGCGTCCAAGATTATTACACTTATATGGCCACGTGCATGCGCGTGTCTGCTTGTACTAGTCAGCACTGATGCCGATTTATAGAGCTAGCTCACTGAGATGTCGTGCCGCAGTTTAACATAATTACCCCATTCAGACACAGTATACTGACTCCGAGCCGAGCAGTCCATGTTTTCGTCCCTTAATGAGTAATGTCGAGCGCCAGACAGGGTAACAACAAGTACCATCTTTTGACATTTTTTGGTATGACGCGGCCGGGAATCGAACCCCGGACTTTCAGCTCTCCGGTCGGGCGCTCTACCACTAGACCACGGAGGCGGTAACTGTGGGTAGCGGGTAGTGATGCCGGTCTTACTAAAAACAAGAACCACACTAAATACAAGAACCACACAAAATCTAACAAGAACCAAACTAAATTCTTCATAACTTACATCTATGTAGGAGGCGTTGATGTAGTCGCTGTCATCTTCATTTTCAATCTCAAGGGGTACTCGTGTAGCATCAACTGTAAATACCAAAAATAACATCTTATGCTGTTTTTGTGGCAGGATTGAACTGTTTCTCTGCAATAACGGCGATAACAATAGCAGTTGGCGGGACACGCGTGTGTAACAAGCAAATGGGACATGCATTTTATCAGATATCTATCCGCCATGTCTGTTTGATGCTACTGTTAAGGAACACGTGACATGGAGACTATTTCGAAAATAGGGTGATAAAGCTGAACAACATCAGAGAAAAGTACTCCGTGTGAATCTGTATGTTTTAGATATGATTAAACCTCGAAATTGAATGTGAAGTTGAAAACGTCAACGCCAGAGACCAGTCTCGATTATCCACCAAAACAGACTCAATTTGGCGCAGAGGTGATGTGATGTGAGGTGAGGTGAGGTGAGGTGAGGTGAGGTGAGGTGAGGTGAAATGGGGTTTAACGTCGCGTCCAAGATTATTACACTTATATAGCGACGTGCATGTACGTGTGTGTGTTTGTGTGGCTGCTTGTACTAGTCCGGACTGATGCCGATTTATAGTGCTAGCTCACTGAGATACCATGCCGCAGTTTAACATGAATACCCCACTCAGACAAAGTATACTGACTCCGAGCCGACCAGCCTTTTAGCCCCTTAATGCCGAGCGCCAGACAGGGTAACAACAAGTACCATCTTTTAACGTCTTTTGGTATGACGCGGCCGGAGATCGAACCCCGGACCTTCCGCTCTCCTGTCCGATTTGGCGCAGAAGCCCAAACAGTGAATATATAATTATGGATCGCTGAAAAAATGGTGATGACACCTGGAGTTCGCGAAAAGGCTCAGCAAGCATAGATATCAATAAACTCCAATTTCGAACATTTACTCAAAGTAGAAGTTCCATAACGAACCGCAAAATTCTACCTATCTAAGATTGATTAAAGTAAGTATAAATTTCTTTTGTAAAATGACTCTTGATAAAGAGTACAGCAGGATATATAATTACATACATGGAAGGATATCTTTGTATCTGTTCTTCCCTTCGTTTTCGTCCAAGGAGGCACAATCTACTGGTTTTATATTTGAAGAAGGCAGTTTCTAAAACAGAAACATAATAGCTTGTAGTGTTTACAGCCGCAGAGAGCAATATGTCATGGAGAAAAATGCTTGAATATTGACTTGGCAAAAGTTGGTCGGGTTTGAGACACAGAATCAGCCGAGTCATACAGCACTCCCCGATCTATATATTAGGGAGTTCCATGTGCAGGTATGTACCTTAAGGTCCTAGGTGCCGTTGTACAACACAACCTTAACGCTACGACTGTCGTAAGTCTATGATATGGTATGGGAGTAACGATCACCTTAGCGCTAAGATCGCTTCGTACAACGGCACCCGGGTGTGTGGTTCGAATCGCACATCCATCCTATGTTAAGATCCCTTGCTGATAAACATTATATTTGCACCAAGGACGTAAGCCTCCAAATTTTAGCAGCGTTAACCACAGATCATCCACTCGCCATATGACAACACATTATTTTTTTATCGTACGGTTGAGTGAGTGAATGAGTTTGATTTAACGCCGCCTTTAACAATATTCCAGTTATATCACGGCGTCTCAGCTTAATGTGGGAGGAAAGCCCGAAGTGATGCAGGTCTCAGGCATTTACCACTTCGGTGAAACCCACGAGCTGGTATGGTGCTGACAAACCTAGAAACATAATCAGGGCGAACCGGGATTCGAACCAACAATCATAGTTTTCTGGCGTGCCCAAGGGACGCAAAACTGCGGCAATTAGACGACTGACCCCCCCCCCCCGTGCCCCTCGTACGGTTGATGATATTTAGAACCTTGAAGTATACCTACTTTAAACTCCCCCTCCATGACCTCCTTCGACGTGTCCCCGTTCAGCTCATCACACATGTCCCCGCCTAGTGTATAGACTGGAAGATGAACATATGATTAATATGTACCGAATGCACACTTAGGTTGCATGTATACATTCGTTTGCAGAATTTACGTCTTATCCTAATGTTAAATCTCGTTATGTGTCTTACATTTTCCGGTCACGAAGACATGCAGATTAACATGTATGTAACTTCGAAAACAGTAAAATCCCATTGCATGCAGTAAAATCCCAGTTACATGACATCTGTCATCTCCCCGGGGCAAGGGCTTTAACTGACTATTAAAGTGCAGTTTCTACCCTTGCCGAACTAGGCTGGAATTCCGGAGTTACATTTTGGCTGCATTAACGAGTCTTTGCATGGTCCAATCAAAATCGCGTAACGAACTAGTCACATGTTTCGTAAACAACATAGATTTCAACATGCAGATTTCGGTCGACTGGGCGTTGACAGATATTTTGCAAATCTTTTCATGTTTTTAATCAAGGTGCTCGAGTGATCTGATGCACTTCTCGGGGTAAGACCAATGCAAGTGATATGAGAGGGGAATCTGATTGGTCAATAGGAGGGACATAGAAGGGACATAACTCAGGAGGATGGACACATGTCACACTGTCCTGTCCATCTATGAATCCAAGGAAGTCGATGTAAGTGATATTCCATGATGAAACTTTACGTGAAATAGGCATAGTTCTGAATTATATTCCACATGCACATACATGAAACTACGCTTATAACGAACACGCTTATAACGAACTGACGGATATAACGAACTTACATTTTGTCCCGACTTTTTGCTGTAGTTATGCTGTATATATGCGTGTAAAGAACTACGGTTTCTATGAACTAAAATTTGTGGTCCCTTTGAGTTCGTTATAACCGTAGTTTAATGTATTTTGTTCAATTGGACCTCGAACATGGTGGGAAATTAAATTTTGCACAAATAGGTTCATAAGATACATTTTATCCCTTTGGTGACAAAATCCTTTGATTGGGTTAATTTAGGTAAAATGAACTCTCAAAAGTCATACTTACACCATATTGATTAGTTTAGATCGATTGTCTATTGGCTATATTCTTACCCGAACACGATGTGTAAGTTGGATTAGGAGTTCCTTTTTGGTTCTGCTGTCTTCCTTTGCGTCGCCTTTGTTTGAAAAAAAGGCACTTGGTATTCTTATAATCGTGAAATCCGCAAGATGATAAATAAACAAGACAACGTAAAGCGCGATCCCTTCTTCGTTGCGGGGTGGGTCCTGTTGAGCGTGACACGCATCGGGCTGACGATAAAAGTTCCATAAATGGTTTCAGGGACCAACATGGAACGACATACCCTTAATAACATGTTCCCTACTTTATGTCGCCTTGACGGTAAACGGTCATTCGTAACCGCTCGCCCCTTTCCGTAACCTGCAAGAAGACTCATTCCCCTATCGATGAATATAATGTGCGAAAATACGACAAACCAATCAGAATGTGCGTGTGATTTCAAGTTCTTCGTCAAAGAATCCCCCAGAAATCATTTTTGATTTTACATATGTCTTGCATCTAAAAATATACCCATGACACAGTTAAATATGTTCAATCATACTGTATAACTACGCATGTCCAGATGTGCTTTAAATTGCATCTGAAATATATAAAATATATGGGAAAATATATGTGAACCATTACGCAACGAGTTGACAATTGTTTTAGGTATGCCCGTTTGGGCTAAGACAGAACCCGGTCTCAAAAATGGCCACGAGAGGGAAACGAGTCGCTATTCGGCTTGTCCCGGAATAACACGAGTTGGTCACGAATGGGTGAACGGTAAAGCATCCAGTGAGGCTTATATTGATGTTATTCTGCTTATGGGGGTGGTATTCTCTAACTGGAGTCTTGGAGTATACACGAATACAATGAACTGCGCACCTTCTGTACACGATGACAACGAGGATGAGGATGGCGATGGCGGCAAGTACAACATACGTGGCTCCAGCGTTGGCTGAAACAAACGTGTTCATTACATACCGGTCAGATGGTCATGATCAAGTCACAGAATACATGCACAAATATATCTCGTATGTATTGGCCTCTCGCTAACAGCTGTGGCTGTCTGCTGGTCATTTAAACAGTGATTCAGTATCTAAATATATTGACTCAAACGCTTTGGAAGACAATGGCAAAATAAATGCGTGTGTGTCTGCGTATATATGTGTGTCTGCGTTTGTGTATGTCTACCTGTACATGTCTGCGTTTGTCTGTGTATGTGTGTATCTGAGCTTGTGTGTATGTGCGCGTATGTGTCTCTCTCTGTATGTGTGTCTGCGTCCGTGTGTATGTGTGTGTCTGCGTATGTATGTGTATGTCTGAGTCTAATTGTATGTGTGAGTATATGTGTCTGCGTCTGTCTATGTATGTGTGTGTGTGTGTGTGTGTCTGCGTATGTGTATATATGTATGTCTTCGTCTTTGTGTATGGGTGCGTATTTGTGTGAATGTGTGTGTGTGTGTGCCTATTGTAATTAAACGAGTCCTACCTAGCAAAAAAGCGTCAAATTACTTGAGCACCTTGATTATACACATGAAAAGATTTGGAAAATATCGATCGTAGCGTCACCCGTGGCTATTACGAGTTATGTCCATTCAATGTCCCTACTAATGACAATCAAATTCCACCTCTCGTATCACATGCATTTGCTTCAAACAAAATGGCGGCGCCCAGTCAAGGCGATCTGATCAGTAATCAAAACCTATATTGTGATTTAACGGGTTTTACTTCGCGAAGTGTATCATATCTCGTGAGCACCTTGATTAGAAACATGAAAATATTTGGAAAGTATCTGTTTACGACGAGTGAGCGTCACACAAGGATCACTGGGTTGTTGTGTATGTAGCGGCCATAAAATTTCCGAGTCCCGTGATGCGATTCGAACCACCGACCTTCTGATCCGAGGTCGGACGCCTTGTCCACATGACCAAAGAGGTTAACCCCGTCGGCAAGCTGACAATGTAAGGATGTCATCTGTGGGACGACTCCACGCCCTGATAATGCTCCCTCGTCAACGAAAGTCACGTCCCGGGCCGCATAGTAGGGTACTGAGGCTTATTTTCCTCAAATGTAATATGAACATGCTCAGCCCCCACGTTGGGCGCCAATGTAGCGGCCATAAAATTTCCGAGTCACTTCACCAAAGAGGTTAACCCAATCAGCAAGCTGACAAGGTAAGGATGTCATCTGTGGGATGACTCCACGCCCTGCTACATGTACAACGATGTCATATGAATTAAATTATAAATTTGGGACGCTGGCAGTCTTTCTGATCATCGAACTGCCAGTCAGTGTCTTGAGTCTGTTTCCGGCATACCAAAGACATCATTACAGGCATGTCCACAAGAAGGACAAAGGCCAAATGAAACCCGCCAGACCCTCTAGACCCTCTTGACCCTCCAGACCCTCTTGACCCTCCAGACCCTCTGGACCCTCAATACCCTCTTGACCCTCTAGGCACTCAAGACCCTCTAGACCCTCCAGACCCCTCTAGACCCTCTAGATCCTCTAGACCCTCTTGACCCTCTAGACCCTCCAGACCCTCTAGTCAGAAGAATGTTTGCTCCTTCAACAGCATTTGGAACTGTACACAGTGCGAACTAGTTTACACTCTGTTCTGTTGAAAAAAGCAAATTATACACTTAGGGGAACACGAAATATAATGTAAATACAAAGTATTAAAGATAACATCCTGTGACGGAACGTTTATGTCTGAAAACACTACCTTCAGTTTGCACGTGCCTCACACAGTAGCGCCAAACACATCTGCAGGTGTCATTCCTGATTTAGACACTTTAAAGGAAGGTCGATTAATCTCTGCGGACCATTATTTCTGTCAATTATTGATTAACTTTGCACTTCCCTGATAGGCGTGGTCGTGTCTGGCGACGTCGAAATGAACTTCAAGCCAATGTCAACCTGAGATCTCATGACAGTTGTCAGGTGTCATTATGACCGACCGAACCCCACTCCATATTGTGCAAAGAAGGTACCATCTGTAACATCGGGTCAACATACTGACACCTTTTGTTGTCCCCTTTGCGAGGCGTTTTCAGGACGAGAACGCCCTCGATCACCGTGCACTGATCGCCAATGCCCACCTCCAGCAGCACACCATCCATAGAATGCCTGGAACGTGTACGTCAACGTCATAGGCCGCCGACGACGATGGCTTACCTGGGCAAGGCGCTGCAAGAGGAGTAGGACAAGCTCCCTCAAATCGCTATTGGGACACTCACATAAGCAGTATGCTCGTCTAGTGAATGGATGTTAGACTAATCGTGGCGGTATTTCGCACTACTGATCCAGAAACTTCAACTTTGAAATTTCCCAACTTCTCCCTATCGCGGGCGTTCATAACATCTACTGTCATACATCACTACAAGTTGTAAAGTGTTCCCAGTTTGTTCATTATTATCATAGAACTATTACTAGGAAACCAATATATGTTACAATTTTGGAAATTCTAAGTTATTTCTGAGTATTCCCTACCCTTTTGAAGAGTAAATTTATGGAATGTGTGCTAATGGATGGGTATACGAACAGTAAGATGACTACACCAAGCGATCGTCCATGTTTCGTCATAAACAGTACTTAGTAAAACGAATTTAAGTTGTATGAAACGCAATCAAAACGCCTCTACCATAACTGTCATATACGAACCTACACATTTCTATCAACGTAAATAACTGTATTTATTAAGTACCTGCTATGCCACCAACAACTTTAATTATGCCTCACTGTAACCCAACCATAATACAAACAATGCATCCCTGTAACGCAACCATAGCTGGCACAATACATCCATGTGACGCGACCATAACTGGCACAATACATCCCTGTAACGCGACCATAACTGGCACAATACATCCCTGTAACCCGACCATAACTGGCACAAAACATCCCTGTAACGCGACCATAACTGGCACAATACATCCCTGTAACCCGACCATAACTTTCACAATACGTCCTTGTGAACCGATTATAGCTCACAATGCATCCTTTTAAAGCGACCATAACTTTCCCAATACATCACTGTGAACCCATTATAAGAGTCACAATACATTCTTGTAAAACGACCATAACTTTCCCAATACATCCATGTGAACCGACTATAACAGTCACAATACATCCTTGTAAAGCTACCATAACTTTCACAATACATCCTTGTAAAGCTACCATAACTTTCACAATACATCCTTGTAAAGCGACCATAACTTTCACAATACATCCTTGTAAAGCGACCATAACTTTCACAATGCATCCCTGTGAACCGACTCTAACAGTCACAACACATCCCTGTGAACCGACCATAACTCTCACAATACATCCCCGTAAACTGAGAAAAACTGTCATAATATATCGCTGTGAACCGACTCAAAAGTGTCACAATCAATCCCTGTAACCCGAATATAACTCTCACAATACATCACTGTCACCCGACTATATCTCTCACAATGCATCCCTGTAACCCGACCATATCTGGCACAATACATCCCCGTCAACCAAGTACAGCTGTCACAATACATCCCTGTGAACCAACTAAAAGGTGTCAAAATACATCACTGTCACCCGACTATAACTCTCACAAAACATCCCTGTAACCCGACTAAAACTCTCATTATACATCCCGGTGAACCGACCATAACTGCCACAATACATCCCTGTAAACCGACTATAACAGTCACAATACATCCCTGTGAACCGACCATAACTCTCACAATACATCCCCGTCAACCAAGTACAGCTGTCACAATACATCCCTGTGAACCAACTAAAAGATATCAAAATACATCACTGTAACCCGACTATAACTCTCACAAAACATCCCTGTATCCCGACTAAAACTGTCACAATACATCCCTGTAACTCGACTATAACTCTCACAACACATCACTGTAACACGACTAAAACTCTCACAATACATCCCTGTGACACGACTATAAATGTCACAAAACATCCTTGTAAAGCGACCATAACTGTCACAATACATCCCTGTGACCCAACAATAACAGTCGCAATACATCCCTATGAACCGACCATAACTCTCACAATACATCCTCGTAAAGCTACCATAACTTTCACAATACATCCCTGTGAACCGACTATAACAGTCACAATACATCCTTGTAAAGCTACCATAACTTTCACAATACATCTCCTGTGAACCGACTATAAGAGTCACAATATATCCTTGTAAAGCGACCTTAACTTTCACAATACATCCCTGTGAACCGACCATTACTAACACAATAGATTCTCGTAAAATGAGTAAAACTGTCACAATACATCCCTGTGTACCGACTAAAAAGTGTCACAATACATCCCTGTGACCCTACTATAACTCCCATAATACATCCCTGTAAACCGACTATAACTGTCACAATGCATCCCCGTGAACCGACCGTAACTCTCACAATACATCCTTGTAAAGCTACCATAACTTTCACAATACATCCCTGTGAAAAGACTATAACAGTCACAATACATCCTTGTAAAGCTACCATAACTTTCACAATACATCCTTGTAAAGCGACCTTAACTTTCACAATACATCCCTGTAAACCGACCATTACTAACACAACACATCCTCGTAAACTAAGTAAAACTGTCACAATACATCCCTGTGACCCGACTATAACTCCCACAATACATCCCTGTAAACAGACTAAAACAGTCATAATGCATCCCTGTGAACCGACCATAACTGTCACAATACATCCCTGTGACCCGACTATAACAGTCACAATACATCCCTGTGAACCGACCATTACTCGCACAATACATCCCCGTAAAGCTACCATAACTTTCACAATACATCCCTGTGAACCGATTATAACAGTCACAATACATCCTTGTGAAGCTACCATAACTTTCACAATACATCCTTGTAAAGCTACCATAACTTTCACAATACATCCCTGTGAACCGATTATAACAGTCACAATACATCCCTATGAACCGACCATAACTCTCACAATACATCCTCGTAAAGCTACCATAACTTTCACAATACATCCCTGTGAACCGACTATAACAGTCACAATACATCCTTGTAAAGCTACCATAACTTTCACAATACATCTCCTGTGAACCGACTATAAGAGTCACAATATATCCTTGTAAAGCGACCTTAACTTTCACAATACATCCCTGTGAACCGACCATTACTAACACAATATATTCTCGTAAAATGAGTAAAACTGTCACAATACATCCCTGTGTACCGACTAAAAAGTGTCACAATACATCCCTGTGACCCTACTATAACTCCCATAATACATCCCTGTAAACTGACTATAACTGTCACAATGCATCCCCGTGAACCGACCGTAACTCTCACAATACATCCTTGTAAAGCTACCATAACTTTCACAATACATCCCTGTGAAAAGACTATAACAGTCACAATACATCCTTGTAAAGCTACCATAACTTTCACAAAACATCCTTGTAAAGCGACCTTAACTTTCACAATACATCCCTGTGAACCGACCATTACTAACACAATACATCCTCGTAAACTAAGGAAAACTGTCACAATACATCCCTGTGACCCGAATATAACTCCCACAATACATCCCTGTAAACAGACTAAAACAGTCATAATACATCCCTGTGACCCGACTATAACAGTCACAATACATCCCTGTGAACCGACCATTACTCGCACAATACATCCCCGTAAAGCTTCCATAACTTTCACAATACATCCCTGTGAACCGATTTTAACAGTCACAATACATCCTTGTGAAGCTACCATAACTTCCACTATACATCCTTGTAAAGCGACCATAACTTTCACAATACATCCCTGTGAACCGATTATAACAGTCACAATACATCCTTGTAAAGCTACCATAACTTTCACAATACATCCCTGTGAACCGATTATAACAGTCACAATACATCCTTGTGAATCTACCATAACTTCCACAATACATCCTTGTAAAGCGACCATAACTTTCACAATACATCCCTGTGAACCGATTATAACAGTCACAATACATCCTTGTAAAGCTACCATAACTTTCACAATACATCCTTGTAAAGCGACCATAACTTTCACAATACATCCCTGTGAACCGACCATTACTAACACAATACATCCTCGTAAACTGAGTACAACTGTAACAATACATCCCTGTGACCCGACTATAACTCCCACAATACATACCTGTAAACCGACTAAAAGTGTCACAATGCATCTCTACATTATCTTTTAAAAGACGTAATTACGAGAATACAGTCGTCATTATGAAATCAAAAGTCGTAATTACGATTTTTTTCTCTCATAATTACGACTTCATTCTCGTAATTACGACTTTTAAAGAGAAAAAACAACCAAAATACCAATATGGTCCTAATGGGATTACAACTTACCACTTGACGCCCCCGTGTCTTTGTCACATCCAACGCTACAGTTGCAGGGACAGGAGACATCGCACTTGTCCCCTGTGTAACTTGGCTTACAGCTGCCACACTCCTCCATGACTTTATCACATCCACCTCTACAGTTGGGGGGACAGGTATCATTACAATATGTCCCCGTGTAACCTGGCTCACAGCTGTCACACTCCCCTGTGATCCGATTACATCCATCTGTACAGCTGGAGGAACAAGGTGTTCTACAGTGTGGACCGTAATACCGGGGATCCTGACATGGTCCTGTACAACCATCACCATAACGTTCACACTGTGTGCAGGCTGTAGGACAGTTCACACCACAGTTATCTCCCTTCTTGCCGGCCACACATCCCTCTGTACACACAACACGGGTGTTGTTCATCTGACAGCGAGAGTTGAGACAGGTGTCTGGACAGTCATGTTCACACTGTTTACCATAGAACCTGGAGTCCCGACACTGGAGACACTCTCCAGATGACGTCACACTGACACAGCGAGGTAGACACACACCGTCAACACAGGTCACGTTGTTACCGTCACAGTTGCTGCATGGTGTGCTTGCTGAGGATGCTGTGATATAAATTGGTAGAACAATCATAGATACACACATACAGAGTTAAAAATGATATAACACATTTCTTAAAACAACAAAATACATGACAAAGTAACTGTTATCGCCCTTTGGACAATGCACACTTTCTACAATTATTAAATCTGTTGTTTCTGATATCTTACTAAATGTTAAAGATAAACAGAGCGGTTACTCTTGTCGAGATACACTGCCGGGGAAAAGAAACAATACACTAAAAAATTGGATTTAATCTAAAACTTGCAAACGTTACTAGGCTGAACACAGACACTTGCTGTGACATAATCACTGACCGCTTCCGTGGTGTAATGGTAGAGCGTCCGCCCAGAGAGCGGAAGGTCCGGGGTTCGATCCCCAGCTGCGTCATACCAAACGACGTTAAAAGATGGTACTTGTTGTTACCCTGTCTGGCGCTCGGCATTAAGGGGCTAAAACAAGGACTGGTCGGCTCGATGTCAGTATACTGTGTCTGAGTGTGGTATTCATGTTAAACTGCGGCATGGTATCTCAGTGAGCTAGCACTATAATAGCGGCATCAGTCCGGACTAGTACAAGCACACACACACACACACACACACACACACACACACACACACACACACACACGCACACACGCGCGCGTGCGCATGCACGTCTCTATATAAGTGCAATAATCTTGGACGCGACGTTAAACCCCATTTCACCTCACCTCACCTGATACGATGCATGAAGTATGGCCTCTGATACCCGTATCAAATACATCACCATCGAATAACCATTTCTTGTTTGTATAATTATTGCCACCCTAAAACCAACATTAGTGTATACTTGCTTTTGCTGGCCAGCTAATTTCAAGTACAGTAGGGGCGGTTGGGTAGCCTTGTGGTTAAAGCGTTCGCTCGTCACGCCGAAGACCCGGGTTCGAATCCCAACATGGGTACAATGTGTGAAGCCCATTTCTGGTGTCCCCGCCGTGATATTGCTCGAATATTGCTAAAAGCGGCGTAAAACCATATTCACTCACTCAAGTACAGTATATTACGTCATTAAATCTTACTGCATGGGATCCTTGGACCAATCAGGATGATTACAGCGGACAAGGTAGCGAGCCACGTGGCCTGCATTCTATCCCCATGGACACGGCGTCGACCTGGATGGTAAACAATACAGAGATGTTCCATGTACAGCCTTGTCTCCACTCATACGTGTATGCTGGAGAGGGGAGGGGTACAGGCGCCAGGTAACCTGCAACAGAGTCACACGGTCAAGTGTATCGGTGCTTTCCTTTTGGAAACCTAATACCGATTTGGGCGGTGTTTATAGATTGACGACTGGCCCATAACTAAGAAAACGTACCATCGTGTCTGCTTGTGCCAAGTCTGTAACGCAATAAAAAGACCAGTAGTTCTCTCAAATCCGCTTAATGTGGGAGGAAAGCCCAAAGTGAAACAGATCTCAGACGTTTACCACTTCGGTGAAACCCACGAGCACGGATGTGGTGCTGACAAGCCTGGAAACATAATCGTGGAGGATGGTGATTCGAACCCACAATCATAGGTTTCGGGCGTGCCCAAGTGACGCAGCTCTGCATAGCGAATCGCGGCGCCTAAGACGACTGGGCCACCCGTGCCCCCGCGTAGTGTATGTAGTGTCTTTGAAGGCTGGTCAAAAGATCTAACAAAACCAACAATTGTGAATGTGTTTTCGAACCCACATTGTCGCACAGCAGCCTTTGCAAGTCATAACCTCCTTCACTGATCTTGAAGACTTTAGTTTCTTTGGTGCCGGAGAAGTAGGATGGATGTCCAATTGGAGCCCTATCACGTTCAACTTGGTGTCACTAATATACAAACGGCCACAAGAGACCAAATACACTTGCAATGATCTACCCAAACAAATGTACTTCATTAACTAGCGCACCTTGGTTATGGCCCATAATAAAGTTTGTTTAACCTTTTGACGAGCCCTCGTATGGGGATCGAACCCTGGCCGGCTTGACGAGCGAACACTCTACCGCTGGGCTACTCAAACAAGGAAGTACCTTTACCATGGCACGTAAACATCATTGCAATGATACATGTATTAACCACAGCAAAGCATTCAAACATCCACATGTTATGCAGTGAACACAAATGGGTTAGTCATACCAGGAAAATTCAAATATCCTTCCGCCTCATACAAACGCTTGTAGGACATATCATCACAATAGAGCTAGCCCGGCTAGCATTTCCGAGTATTATCTAATTAGATATAAAATGCATATTCTCGTTCAATGCGAGCAACAAGGCAACATTTGAAATATTTGAGCGTGAACTATAAGATTTAGATACAACCGTTTATTCATAAAACTGGTGACACTTTATGATATTTGATATGACTGATATTTCATTTTTTGATTCATTTTTTTAATTCAAACACTTAGAGTGAATTTTGTGTTAAGTGCGCTTGTTGTTGATTTACGCAAATTTATGAAACTTGTATACATCGTTCGGCCTAATGTAACCGATGTTGCTTACTATAAGTATATATGAAGAGATGGGTATTCAGCCGTCCCCGTGGTTGTCACTGGTCCTGTCGGGGTATTTTATGGAAAATTGATACCCTCTGAAAACATCCCAAATAATCCCAAATATTCCAAAGGCTATAATTTGAACGTCGTTTATCTGAGTTTTGTCCGTCTGCTTTGTGGAACGACGTTATAATATGGATACACTTTCTGAAATGGGTTGAATTTCTATTGTACTCCACAGTAGTTATATACTCATAAAACCAACGACAACCCTTTACCCGCAGTTTTCCTTCAATAAGACTCACGTCTCTGTTTATGAAGTGACCGACTCCGTGGTCTAGTGGTAGAGTTCCGGGGTTCGATCCTCCACCGTGTCATACAAAAAGACGTTTAATGATGGTACTTGTTGTTACCCTACCTAACGCTCGGCATTAAGGGGCTAAAACAAGGACTGTCGGCTCTACTGACTTGGTTGATGCATGTCATCGTATCCCATTTGCGTGGGTCGATCCTCATGATGTCAATCACTGGATTGTCTGCTACAAACTCGATTATTTACAGACCGCCGTCATATAGCTGGAATATTGCTGAGTGTGCGTTAAACAACAAAGAATCACAACATGAGTCCCATAGAAGGACATGTCAAAAGAAATAGCCGAGGCAGAAGGCGACCTCTTAAAAACTTAAGCAACACCCGGCCGCGTTATATCAAAAGACGTTAAAAGATGTACTTGGCTAAAACAAGGACTGTCGACTCGGAGTCAGTAGACTGTGTCTGAGTGGGATATTCATGTTAAACTGTGACATGGTATCTCAGTGGGCTAGCACTATAAACCGGCATCAGTCCGGACTAGTAAAAGCAGCCACACACACACACACACGTGCATGCACGTCGCTATATAAGTGCAATAATCTTGGACATTATGAAGTATGTCGGCATTGACAGTGACTGTCATCACCTTGGCAGCATATTTTCATACGGTGGCATATCTCAAATCGACAAAAATCATTTTGCTTGTGTTGTTTCAAGCGACCAAACCCTTCCCATAATCCGTTACAATATCTGCTGAAATCAGAGTCTATTGACACCGACTTGTCACAAGCTCGTGTTTATGTTTGTTTGTTTGTTGTTTAACGCCACACTCAGCAATATTCCAGCTATATGACGTCGGTCTGTAATTAATCGAATCTGGACCAGGCAAAATCCAGTGATTGACATCATGAGCATCGATCCGTGTAATTGGGATACGATGACATGCATCAACAAAGGCAGCGAGCCTGACCACCCGATCCCGTTAGTCGACAAGCATGGTCACCTTTTACGGCGAGCATGGGTTGCTGAAGACCTATCACGGGTTTACGTGTGTATGAATTGCTAAATGTGACGATATCATAAAGCCATGAGCAAATGTCCATGTATGAAACAAAGATGGAGCACTACCTTCAACAGCTTCAGCAGTAGAGACGTGAACTACGAGTACCTTGTGGCTGCTTCATCTGTTACAGAGCCAGCGTTTCACCTTCCGTGCATACATCCCCGAGGACTAGTCATCTTTGTCCAAAATACAGCATTTAGCTGTAGTAATAGTTTCCCCTTCTGCATTTGACAGAATTATGATGCGGAAATATTGACCATGCATTAGCTTGACGAACAGAAGTTTGTGTTGTAAAGGTTTCCACAGCTTTTATGTTGCTGAGGGTACATCCTTTATTGGGCATTAAATGAGCTACTTCCCTGTTACAAAGGTGTCAAAGACTTTAGAAACCGATTACCATTTGAAAGGGATTCAGTGGCAGAAAAGGTTCCCTGTATCTCATGTTTGTAGTGAGAGCCGAAAGCTGCCCATCGTAACCCGAGCCTTATGTAGCTACACACAATGTGTGTTCTGGTTGATGGTGGCCCTCGTAACCCGCGCCTTATTTAGCTACACACAATGTGTGTCCTGGTTGACGGTGTCTCCTCGTAGCCCGCGCCTAATGTAGCTACACACAATGTGTGTCCTGGTTGACGGTGTCTCATCGGAACCCGCGCCTTATGTAGCTACACACAATGTGTGTCCTGTTGACGTTGTCTGATCGGAACCCGCGCCTAATGTAGTTACACACAATGTGTGTCCTGGTTGACGGTGTCTCATCAGAACCCGCGCCTTATGTAGCTACACACAATGTGTGTCCTGGTTGATGGTGTCTGATCGGAACCCGCGCCTTATGTAGCTACACACAATGTGTGTCCTGGTTGATGGTGTCTGATCGGAACCCGCGCCTTATGTAGCTACACACAATGTGTGTCCTGGTTGATGGTGTCTGATCGGAACCCGCGCCTTATGTAGCTACACAATGTATGTCCTGGTTGATGGTGTCTCATCGGAACCCGCTCCTTATGTAGCTACACACAATGTGTGTCCTGGTTGATGGTGTCTCATCGTAGCCCGCGCCTTATGTAGCTACACACAATGTGTGTTCTGGTTGACGGTGTCTCATCGTAGCCGGCGCCTTATGTAGCTACACACAATGTGTGTCCTGATTGACGGTGTCTGATCGGAACCCGCGCCTTATTTAGCTACACACAATGTGTGTCCTGATTGACGGTGTTTCATCGTAGCCCGCGCCTTATGTAGCTACACACAATGTGTGTCCTGTTGACGGTGTCTCATCGTAGCCCGCTCCTTATGTAGCTACACACAATGTGTGTCCTGATTGATGGTGTCTCATCGGAACCCGCGCCTTATTTAGCTACACACAATGTGTGTCCTGGTTGACGGTGTCTCATCGGAACCCGTGCCTTATGTAGCTACACACAAAGTGTGTCTTGGTTGATGGTGTCTGATCGTAACCCGCGCCTTATGTAGCTACACACAATGTGTGTCCTGGTTGATAGTGGCACTCGTAACCCGCGCCTTATTTAGCTACACATTTGTGTGTCCTGGTTGATGGTGTCTCATCGTAACCCGCGCCTTATGTAGCTACACAATGTGTGTCCTGGTTGAAGGTGTCTCACCATAACCCGTGCCTTATGTAGCTACACACAATGCATGTCCTTGTTGATGGTCTCTCATCCTAGCCCGCACCTTATATAGTTACACACAATGTGTGTCTGGTTGATGGTCTCTCATCGTAGCCCGCACTTATGTAGCTATACACAATGTGTGTCCTGGTTGACGGTGTCTCATCGTAGCCCGCGCCTTATATAGCTACACACAATGTGTGTCCTGTAGATGGTCTCTCATCGTAGCCCGCGCCTTATGTAGCTACACATAATTTGTGTCCTGGTTGACAATGTCTCATAGTCACTCGCACCCAGACAATGTAATATCTGCTTACAGTCTTGTCAGCTTTTATTGTCGCTGAAGGTTCACTCATTTATTATTGGGGGCACTGGTGGCCCAGTCGTTCTAAGGAGCCGCGATTCGCTGTGCAGAGTTGCGTCACTTGGGCACGCCAGAAACCTCTGATTGTGGGTTCGAATCCTGGTTCGGGCCGTGATATACCTGGAATAATGTTAAACGCGGCGTTAAACCCAACTCACTCACTCACTCACTCACTCACTCACTCACTCACTCACTCATTAAGACGTCGCAACAGTTGCTTCTCTTTGTGAAAATCAGTAACAATACCGGAAGGTTTCACAAGTTACCTAAAGGGACCTAATTTTACAATCAAGTTACAGAAAAGGGTATCATCAGTCGAAAATTCTTAATCTTCTTAATAGGACATTATATTATGATAACATTAAAACATAGTAGTTTTTATTATTCCATACACTTTTACCTCCTCAATACTGGTTATTCGTCGTAATGAACATAGCATTACTTCCCTAGAATTGTCATACAATCCTATGAATATAAATGATAATTTATTGTGTGTCGGTTGTTGAATATGATGGTTCCCTGTTCACATTTGAATACAGTAGTTTAATCTCTCTCTTTGTTGTTCGCTCGTTCGGGCCATATTTCCTTCCCTATCTATTTTCAGATATTTAATTCGATTTTGACTTTGGGAGCATCCTTCCCTTTTCCGCTTTGCAAAAAAACACGAATTAAGTCGACGAGGAACCAACTCTACAAGCTCTTAAACCAGTATCAGTATGTCACTCGATTGATTCGAACACATCGGGCATTAAGCTATCAGACGCAGTGACTTCATTATCAGATTAAGTCAATTGGTTTATATATGTCATCGTATCCCAATGGTGTAGATCGATGCTCATATCAATAGCTGGATTGTTTGGTACAGACAGCCGTCAAATAGCTGGAACATTGCTGAGTGCGGCGTTAAACAACAAAGAAACAAAACATGAGTCCCATGGAACGACAGGTCAAAAGAAATATCTGAGGCAGAAGGCGACCTCTTTAGCACTTAAAGCAACATACGACCGCGTCAAATCAAAAGACGTTATTAGGTGGTACTTGTTGTAACCCTGTCTGGCGCTCGGCATAAAGGGGCTAAAACAAGGACTGGTCGGCTCGGAGTCAGTATACTGTGTCTGAGTGGGGTATTCATGTTAAACTGTGGCATGGTATCTCAGTGTGCTGGCACTATAAATCGGCATCAGTCAGGACTAGTACAAGCACACACACACACACACACACACAAACACACACGTGCATGCAGGTTGCTGTATAAGTGCAATAATCTTGACGTCGCCAAGAGTTTTATCCAATATTCTTTTTCATCACGATGCAGCAGGAAATAGATATCAGCAGCTGACACAATTCGATCTATTTGATCTTCTTTACTCTCGCTTTGAAGTATTTGGGAATTACCACGGACAAAACGGTCATGGATGTCTGATGGGGTAGAGCCGAAAATAAAAGTCTGAACCAATGGTGAAAAAGCTTTTGGAGCTGGCTGTTTGTCAAATGTTATACACATGTATTTGACAGGTACATGAACACCAGGAACAGCAGATGGAACACTAGTATGTTTGCGACTTCGTGTAGTGCGTATCGCCAGTGGAGCCATACTGTTGCCTGAATCACAAGATCACCAATTTCAAGTTTTACAATGAATCACAAGATCACCAATTTCAAGTTTTTTTTATGAATTCAACACCACCGATTTGGAGCCGATATTGGACATAATTCATTTCGGCTCAATCTCGGGTCAACTGTCAAAATTAGCACCACAAATTTAATGTTCACATCAGAAATGATAGTTTCAGTGTGAGTTATGTCTTGATGTATTCGGGGTCCTTTTTATACCATGCCGATGTAATGTTCTGCAAATTCTGCATCAGTGGACCTTTCTTCAAAGACAACTGCATTTGAATAATTGCCATTCTCGTCACTATCGCTATCCATATTGAAGCGATTTTCCATAAACAACGAGCTCGCCAAAACAGTCAGCCAAAACTAAAACCAACCACGTCGGGCGAGAGAAGTCCGTGCTACAACGAAAATTTATCACAGTAACAGGGTAAGACACCAGTAAGATCCTGACTGTAATATAAACATATTATTGATATACTAACCCTATTTCAACCAGAAACGTGGAAATGTAACGATATCTGGCCCTATACAACAAAAACGGCGAGAGCTACTGTCAACACGTGCTCGTCTGACCCCGCCGACAATCGGAAGTGTCTTCCCTCTTCGGGAATGACGTTCTATGTGTAGTGACGTCCCTTTGATTAAGATGTCTGGCTTGCCAACATGATCTGCTGTCTGAGGCCAACTAAAGACTTGTAAAATAGAAGGGCACTAAATGTAGGACAGCATGAAAGGGTATTGGTAAAAATACAACTTCAGCGCAAGGTCAATTCATCTGGTTGTGAATACCACCGAATCCCACTGTGAATGTCTTTGAATCCTTCTGTATGTGAATTTCATCAAATCTATCTGCCTGTAATTGCCAGCGAATCCCTCTGTAAATGTCACTGAATCCCTATGTCTGTAAATGTCACTGAATATCCCTCTGTAAATGTCAGGGAATCCCTCTGTCTGTGAATGTTCGTGAATCAATATGTCTGTAAATGTCACTGAATATCCCTCTGTAAATGTCAGGGAATCCCTCTGTCTGTGAATGTCACTGAATATCCCTCTGTAAATATCAGGGAATCCCTCTGTCTGTGAATGTCACTGGATTCCTCTGTACATGTCATGGAATCCCTCTGTCTGTACCTACCATGACATCCATGTACCCGTGAATTACTTAAATCTCTGTCTGTAGACGTCACTGAATCCCTCTGAATCCATCTCTGTGTTTATGGCATTGACTCCTTATATCTGTAAATTAATTGAATCTCTTTCTGTAGACGTCACTGAATCCCACTGTCTGTGAATATTACAGAATTAATATGTCTGTAAATGTCGCTAAATCCCTCTGTGAATGTAATTGAATCCCTATACCTGTAAATACCGAATCCCTCTCTATGTACATGCCATTCAATCCTCTATCTAACAATCCATTGAATCTGTTTGTGAAAGGGCAACCGGTATTGACAAAATATCTTTTGCAATTGGCATTAAGGGAATATCCATCGACTTTACACAACATACAAACAGTGTGACTGTTGACAGTTGAAATGCTATGATTAAGTCAAGATCCTTCCACTTCAACTGTTGGCGTCGATTCGGCTTCATTGCATTAATGCTTCAGCATGGCAACGATTGGACATCGTTGCATTTACGACATATTAATCAAATTTCAAATTTCAAAGGTGAAAAGCAAAATATGAAAAACGCAATACCAACTTCTTACAACATTAAGGATTTATTTCAATATTGAAATTGAAAGTAGAACCAATAATATGAGATTCCACGTGATAAAAAACATTAATAGTATCATTCATCCAAAGCCATCCACTTGTCGTGATAGTTATCCAATTTCTACTTTCCAGTTTATAAACTGTCTGATAGGGCTGCATAAAAATGAATTGGTCATGTATCTGAGACATATATAAAGTATATTGTGTTAACCCCAAGTATGGTTGAGCGGTAGTTGGACACAGATTTGTATCTCTACGTAACATGTGTTTTTTTATAAATAGAACAAACCAAGAACAAACACCATGTTGATCAATTGGAAATCAGGAGTAACTAGATGATCTTATTTATATCCATTAATCTGTCTTGCTCCCTTCAAAACCGTTTCCCTGAAAAAAATTAACATACATTTAAAGCATGGCTCCTTTGTCTTTCACGATGCTCCAACTAACTGAAATGTTAGTTAAACACCACTTTGCAATGACGGAACTTCTTTTCTTTCCTATCATTACTCTATGCATGCAATTGTGATTTGGTAGCTTTTCGTTCAAAGAAAAGAACAGATGGAAAGGAAATTACTATTATCTTGATCAGGGCTATGCTTGATCATAATAGACCCAGCAACATGGGTAAGTAATGTTTCGGTGATTGATAAATGTGCTCGAGCTGGTACAAAATAAATAGTTCTAGTTCCCGGGTCATGCATTACATAACCCGAGTTGGCAAGGAGAGGTGCACGTGCGAAAGGGTTCCTGAATGTCATTCAAAATACCTTTAACAAAAAAATGTTTTTAAGCTTTTTAGGTGCTGCACTTGCGGACATGGTTTTAATAGGTTAGAGCACTTGGACCATGGACCATGATGACAAATCGGACTCTAGCTAACCGTTTTAAGGATTAGACACCAGGGCCCACTTGCACAAAGCGATCTTAGCGCTAGGATGACCGTAACTCCCATACTTTAGCATAGGCTTACAACAGTCTTAACACTAAGATCGCTTTGTGCAAGTGGGCCCAGGTCCTCGTGCTTTAACAAATCCATATTGCAAGACATCATAGGAGCATAATCAGGTTGATGTGAGTTTATCTGCAAAGTTAAAATGAAGTGTCATCTGTCCTGTAAAGGGTCCAACCATCCTTTCCTTATGAACTTAAGGTCAACCGTATCCGCACAATTTGGATGAAGACGACTGAATCTAGTAGACACAGCAAATACCTAGTTGGTAGCACGTGTTTACCCCGATCTATTTCTGCAGTAATACTGACAAAACTAATGAGAAGTTGATGTGCTAATGCTGAACACAAGACAGTCCACCGGATCTCTCCAATGACGAATAATGTTCAACCACGTACAGATGAGCTACAACCGAGAAGAAATTCTTCGAACAAATATTTAAGCGTCAGTACGGGTAAAGGTTAAAACATCCACAGATATCGTGTAACCGCGTTTAGCTAGAATCGTTGGAAGGCCCGCTACTAATATCTTAATGTCTACCAACTGAAAACCAGTATCATGCATCTGGGCTCATCTCCCATCTCGCTGTGCAGCACGTTTCCAGCGGCATCACAACAACCTGTCATAAAGCCTGACACCTGGGCCCACTTGCACAAAGCAATATTATCTACAATCTGAAATAGCCATAAAAAGAAAGAGGTATACCGAAAAGGTCCCACGCATAAAATGTGGTGTTAGGAATAGCGTTTAATGAAGTTAACATGATGTCAACTATATTACAGTGCAATAATACATAAATGTTGTAATTTTAAGTTATTCTGATATAATTATTTTGATGCAAATATATATTGCGTTGGTACGCAATTTGGTATATTTACATACAAACTTCAACCCAGTAATATTTCAAAATATGAAATCCCACTTCACAAACGAATAAACAATATTGTGAGAAGTTAGTATCAATAAGATTAGTTGAAAAACACTAACATAAAAAGCACCACTCGCATTCGATGCGTGGGGACGTTTTCGGTGGAACTCAATAGAAACCATGAATCTAGTGCATGACAAAGGCCAGAAAGGACAGACTGCAAGTGTAACCAGCTAACAAATGTACCTCCCCATAATGTTGTAAGAACGTTACTTTGTTAAAGAAAAGTGGCATCCAACGTTACCCTCAACGTGACGTTGTCGTAATATTGCTACAACGTATTAAAGCAGCCAATAATAATTCGAACGTTGCACAGACGTTGCATGGTTCCACAGGAACGCTCTCGTAACATTCTTGGGAGTGTACATAGTAACCAAATAGTAACCTACGTATGCAACGTTGCCTGGAGCCCTTGTGTTCACTGGGTTATTAGCATCTCTGTTGGAAGGGTGGATCACATCATAATCATCATCATCGAATCAGGAATAAAAGCGGTTTATGCAAGGCGGGTGAAGCATATAAGAAATGCTTAGTTTTGTATTATAAACCCTAGAAGTTTCTAATCACATATGTTACAATGACCACTACCACCATTTACAACGTAAAACAAAAGTGCAGGCCAAGCGATGGAAGTTACCAGACTCGCCAACAACAAAATACCAAGTTTGTTTTCGAAAGATTAAACTTTTTTACTATTTGTAAAAAGGTCAAACACCTAATAGATCACACAAAGGTAAAGATCAAAGACACATCTGCATACTATAAGCATTTCAAGATAAGAAAGCTGAAAACCTGACCAAAAGGGCAATGTTCTATTAAGTCAGTGAACTTTGTCCGTATCGGTGTGGCAATGAAGGCAACTCTTCGAAAAACCACATAATCAAAGAGATTGAACTCATTAAAAAAATTGACAATGATGTTACACACAAT